>NC_000077.6:52284120-52424120 GCF_000001635.26 Mus musculus
TAGTTAAGGCCGCGTCTTCAGTGGCATCTCCTTGGCACCCAGCATCGAATTCACCACGACCGATCACTGTTTCTGTAAGACACTAGGCCCTTTGGATAGCCATGCAGTAAACTGAAGGTCGCACACCTCCGCCTCAAGAACGTTTCGGTGTTGGAGTCAATGTAGACCTCTTCCACCTCTTGGGAAAGCAGTTGAAACAACAGTGGGTAATTTGTGAAGGAGGACACTGGCCGCCTCTCCGACTCCCGGCCCCACAGGACCCCTGGCAGCGGCGCAAAGCCGGCCGGAAGACAGCCGCACCGCCCCTCCCGGTCCAGGCCCAGCCTGCCTGGCGGAGGATCAAAGAGACCAGGCCTTGCTTCTCAGCGCTCAGATCCTATCAGCGCCCTGCCAGCGGGGCTTCTGAGTCCTCCAGCTCCCAGCCGGGATGCCCGTTTCACCTCCTTCTCAGCGATGGGGGGCTTGGCCATTAATGCTGAGCTTGGCAATAGAGATGCGGTGCAGAACCCGCCCTTGGCACCTCTAAAGTCCTTCTTCCGCAGGTGCCAGTTTGCTACTGATTTTGACCCCATCTTCTCTAGATTCGGGGGCAGGGCAGGGGCTCCAATGGAAAGCCTACAGGAGAAGAAGGGCCCAGGGGCGAGGCCTCCCCCTACGACCTCAGCTCCGAGGTTGTCCCGGCTAACTTTGGGGTGAGCACTTCTCTGAGAAAATTGCACAGAAATTGAGATCATCCTAAGCCAAAGCGCAGCAGATCCTCCTGTGTTTATAAACGACTCCAACTTTGGCAATGTCGCTTCCATGATAGTTGGCAGACCATGAAGTTTCAACTGACACAGGTCATTGGGGGTCGAATTTCTGAAGAAAAGTCAGGGCTGGGGAGGTGTGATTCTGCCCTCCAGGGTAATTTTTTTCCCCAGCTTGGTATTGCCCTTTTATCAAAGAACAAGGCCTTTCGGCTTTATTGGTGCAGAAGTAGCCTATCCTCAAATGTTAGTGAATATATATATATATATATATACCTTTATTTGGCAAGAGAAAATATTTTTTTTTCCTGATTTGTTAGCTTTCCCACCTTTGGATGGTTTCTTTGGATGACTTTATAGAGCTGTGAAAACCCCCCTTCCTGGGATCCACTGCCCTGGGGCATCCTGGCTCCAAGCCTCACCCCCTGAGGATGAGCAGTGAGGGGGAGGCAAGAGGGGAGAAAAGGAGCTTGTGGATAGGGAGGGCGGGGGTGGCATAGATGGAGTCTCTGCCTCCGCTTCCACACTGAGCATAGTGTAAAGGCTCGCTGCGTAGCAGCTGATGTAAACTCCCACAAGATGGTAGAACAGGAAGGAGCGCAGGCACAGGAGGTCGAGAGACCCGGAATGGGCTGAGAGGCCTAGGGGTGGGGAGTGGGAGAGAGGTGGAGGTGAGATTCATCTGGTGTGGAAAACCCCCAGGGTTTGGAGAGCTAACCCAGTCTGGGCTACATAGTGAGATCCTATCTGAAGAAAAATAAAAATAAATAAATAGATAGAAGCAGCAGCAGAAGCCTAGCCAGCACCAGTTCTGTAACCATCACCGGAGAGATGATGACCTCATACACTAGGCGATTACAGCCTGCCAGCATCCATCGGAGCTTCACACACATCACCTAATTTAATCGTTACTAAACTCTGAGATATGGGGACAATTGTCCCCATTTTACTAATGAGGAAACTGAAGCTCAGAGAGGTTGTTTGAGTCACCCAAGGTGTCACAGCTTCAAAATGAGGGTGCTGAGCTGAGCTTCCAGCTCCTGGTGGTCAGTCCCCAGACCCAACACCTAACTGCCATGCTCATATCCCAGTCCGACCCCTGAGACGCTGAGAGGCTTCTCCGACCCATATCAAGGCAGGGTTTCCCTGTGCGGCCCTGACTCTCCTGGAAGTCATTTTTCTCTAGACCATGTTGGCCTCATCCTTAGATCTGCCTACCTCTGCTTCCTGAGTGCTGGAAAGGGACTTATCTGCTGTGTGACACATGCAGACATACTGAGGAACTAGCTATCAGTAATAAAAATTACTAAACCTGGTTTTGAAGGGTGATTATTCTTTCACGGAGGGGCTATGGAGGACTAGAGGGCTGGGGGCGTGGCTCAGTTGACAGAATGCTTACCCAGCGTGTGTGAAGCACTGGGCTTGATCCCACATAAACTGAGAATGGCGGCTCATACACACCACCCTCTCAGTTCTAGTTCTCAGCAGATACAGGCAGGAGGCCCAGACGTTCACGGTCAGCCCTGGGCTCACTACAGAGGATCCGGTCTCAGAGCGGTGACAGATCTTTCAGAATGATGTGTTCCAGTGGCCAAGCCCTTTGGTGGCTACTCCCCTGGAAGTTCCCAGAGAGTTGGAGGACCAGACCAGTTGTTAGGGAGAGCCAAGTCTTCTGTGGCTCGAGACACAGGTGGTAGGCCTATTGTTATGCAAATGAGCCCGGTGAACTTGCCGGTCCTCCCTAGGCTGGCATAAAAGGAACCCTCCAGGCTCTGCAGTTGGAGGAAGGAAGCTCCAGAGGTTTTCCCCCCATGGGACCTAGGGCAGGTCACTGGCCTCAGCTCCAGCATCCATCCTCACGGGTGGAATGGCTGGCCATCTGGGCCTGCATCTCCCTTATACCAGCATACGACGGGGTGAGTCACTGTCTCCCAGGAAAGCGCTCAGCACAAAGCCTGGCACATTCCAACACTAATAAATGGGTGCTCTCCAGCTCGATATTTTTCGGAAGTTGTTAGGCTAATTGGCTCTTCATGTAATGCCATGTAAATCATCCGACCGTTCTCATGGCCTGAGCCCACTTAATCATAGCTAAGGCTGAAAATCCACATTTCCTCTCCTTCCTTTCAAGTCCCTTTAACATGAAAGGCCCCCGTGAACTCCCTGACCTTTCCTAACCGGGAGATCCTTGAAATGTGGCATTTCCAGAAAATGGCTCAAAGGAGCCCCAGATGGATTGAGTAAATTACAGCAGAGAGAGACTCAGGAGCAGGCAGAGAGCAGCCCTCTTCTGGCCTGCCAGCCCACTTGCCATCCTGTCAGGACTTGCCACGACTGCCTGAAGGGTGGCTGCAGGCTCTGGGCAGGTTTCTTCCCTGTGGGTGAACTCTCCGCACACAGAGCTGCTGGACACCACAGTCCCTGAGGCAGATTGAGTTTTATTCCTAGAAACTCTCTGGAAGCCGTGTGCGTTCTCTCTCTCTGTCTCTCTCTGTCTCTCTCTCTCTCTCTCTCTCTCTCTCTCTCTCTCTCTCTCTCGTGTGTGTGTGTGTGTGTGTGTGTGTGTGTGTGGCATGTGCAGCACACATGACAGCAGTGGTACAGAGGCACGATGCAGCTGCCTAGGGATGTAGCAGCAAGTCCCAGAGCCATGTTTCCCTTCCTAGGGAAGGATGAAGAACTGGGGGTGTAGCTCAGTTGGTGCAGTGCTGGCTAAGCATAAGTCAAGTTCCCAGCACCCCAGAAACTAAGGCTTTCTGGTCAGCCACTCTGGTTTACCTGGTGAACTTCCAGACTGAAGAGACAGCTTGTCCCTAAGGAGGCTGATGGTGCCTGAGAATGACCTCTGAGATTGTCCCCTGGCCTATGCACACACACACACACACACACACACACACACACACACACACGCACGCGCGCGTTTTTAAACATGTGAGGACTGGTTAAAAGAACGGGCTATTTGAGAGGACCCCAGTTTGGTTCCCTGCCTGCACTCATATATCTGTGCTTACAACTGTCCAGCTCCAATCTCAAAAGATCTGACATCTTCTCCTGACCTCTGCAGGCATCAAACAGGATCATGGTGCACAGACATACGTGCAGTCAAAAACCTATACACAGATAATAAATACTAAGGTGTGTGTGTGTGTGTGTGTGTGTGTGTGTGTGTGTGTGTGTTTACATTTAGGGTCATCTTTGGCTACATAGCCAGTAGGAGGTCAGCTTAGGATACATGAGATCTTGCCTTAAACAACAACAACAAATGTGTATGTGTGTGAGTGTGCATGTGTGTTTTAAAATAATTATAAGGAAAATGAAGAAAGATGGCTTGAGAAAACATGCTATAGTCCCTGCACTTGGGAGGCTGAGGCAGGAAGACAGTTCAGGACTAGCATGAGGTACGTAGTAAGTTTAAGAATAGGTCAGGAAATGTAAAAAGACCTGTCTTTAAAAAGCAGCCAGGTGGTAGTGGCACACACTTTTAATCCCAGCCACAGGGGACAGAGGCAAGTGGATCTCTGTGAGTTTAAGGCCAATCTGGTCTACAGAGCCAGTTCTAGGAAAGCCAAAGCTGTATGGAGAAACCCTGTCTTGAAAAATAGAACAAGGGTGGGGTAGGGTGGTGGTAAAGAGATGATGGCTTAGCGGTTAAGAGCACTAACTGCTCTTCCAAAGGTCCTGAGTTCAAATCCCAGCAACCACATGGTGGCTCACAACCATCCGTAATGAGATCTGATGCCCTATACATACTGTAGCTGTCTGAAGACAGCTACAGTGTACTTACATATAATAAATAAATAAATAAATAAATCTTAAAAACAAAACAAACAAAAAAAGGGGGGGGGCTGGAGAGATGGCTTGGCGGTTAAGAGCACTGGCTGCTCTTCCAAAGGTCCTGAGTTCAATTCCCAGCAACCACATGGTGGCTCTCGGACATCCATAATGGAATACCCTCTTCTGGTGTGTCTGAAGACAGCTACAGTGTACTCATATAAATAAAATAAATCTTTAAAAAAAAAAAAAAAAACAAGGGCGGACAGTGGTGGCACACACCTTTTATCCCAGCACTTGGGAGGCAGAGGCAGAGGCAGGCAAGTTCCTGAGTTTGAGGCCAGCCTGGTCTACAAAGTGAGTTCCAGGACAGCCAGGGCTATGCAGAGAAACCCTGTCTCGAAAAACACAAAGACAAAACAAACTAAACAATACAGCTATTTTAGCTATGTAGTTTGTACTAATGAAACCCTCCAGAACTAAGGGGGAATTAAGGAATCTGTCCTACAGGTTCCGAGAGCCTCTTACCACTATTTCCCACAGCCAAATCCCATGCTGGATTCCTAATGAGTGGACCTGAAATTCACTCACCAGAAGGAATGACCTGGGTCATCGACAGCACGGGAAGTCTGGTGTGTTTGCCATGCACACTGATCATCCTAGAACTGAATAGGCCCAGGCCTGTGCCTGGGTCCCCAGCCTACCAAGGACTTAACAAGCAAATTCCAGTAATTCCTCTGTGTTCTCTGGGGCCAGAATTATCCAAGCTCCTGCCTGGATGTGGGAGCTGCCATCAAGTTCAAGACTATGCACCCATATCAATACTGGTTTGAGCTGCTCAGGCCCCTGAAGTAGAGAATGCTCACGAGACAAGAGAAATCATTAGATATTTGCCCGTCTGTCTGTCTGTCTGTTTGATGTGGACAGTGCTCTCCTTTTGAACTCACACTGACTTGGAACTTACTATAAAGTCCAGGCTGACCAGAAATCTGCATCCTTCCCACCTTAACCTCCCAAAAGCTGGCTTGTAGGTGTGAACCATCATCCCAGCTTTAGATCTTCCTTTTTTCTTTTTTCCTTTTTTCTTTTTTTTTTTGACTGAGTAGCCAAAGATGACCTTCACCTCCCACTCTTCCTGAATACAGGGTTACAGACCCACCCTACCACAGTTCATTTACGTGGTACTGAGAGTGAGCCCAGGACTTCATGCTTGCTGGGCAAGCACTCTATCAATTGTTCTGGATTCCCACCAGTCCTAGTTAGGGTTTCTATTGCTGCAATGAAATACCATGACCAAAAGCAAGTTGGAGAGGAAAGGGTTTATTTGGCTTACACATTGGACCATATCATAGTCCATCATTAAAGGGAGTCAGGACAGGGACTCAAGCAGGGCTGGAACCTGGAGGCAGGAGCTAACGCAGAGGCCATGGAGGGAGTGCTACTTACTGGCTTGTTTCCCATGACTTGCTCAGCCTGCTTTCTTATTGAACACACAGAAGCACCAGCCTAGGGATGGCACCACCCACAGTGGGCTGCCCCCCCCCCCCCAACCGCCATCAATCACTAATTAACTACAGCCAGACATTACGGAGGCATTTTCTCAATTGAGTCTCTCTCTTTTCAGATAACTCTAGCCTGTGTCAAGCCCGCCCTCCCCCCAGATCATTATTCTTTTATTATTTCTACCAGGGGAGGTACCATGCTGTGCGGTCATAGGACAATTGTTCATGTTTTGGTTTTCTCCTTGCACTCTGTTTTTTTTTTTTTAAGATTTATTTATTTATTATATGTAAATACACTGTAGCTGTCTTCAGACACTCCAGAAGAGGGAGTCAGATCTTGTTACGGATGGTTGTGAGCCACCATGTGGTTGCTGGGATTTGAACTCTGGACCTTCGGAAGAGCAGTCGGATGCTCTTACCCACTGAGCCATCTCACCAGCCCCCACACTCTGTTTTTTGAGGTAGAACCTGTCATTTAAAAAAAATCATTGCACTGCACTGGCTTATTATTATTATTATTATTAGATTTGTTTACTTATTTATTTTTTGTGTGTGAGCCAGTGCTACTGTTCAAATGTGGAGACCTGTGCAGAAATCGGTTCTCTCCTTCCACAGTGTGGGTTCTTGGAATTGAACTCATCATCATCATCATCACCACCACCATCATCATCACCATCCTCATCATTATCGTTTGTGTGTGTGTGTGTGTGTGTGTGTGTGTGTGTGTGTACTATGACGCACACTCAGAGGTCAGAGAACAACTCTATGGAGTTGATTCTTTCACATTCTCTGGGTCTCCAGGATTGAATTCCAGTCACCATGTATAGAGAGTAAGGGTCATTGCTGGCTGGGCTATCTCACTGACTTTAGTGGAACGTTCATCTCTGCCTTTTCTGATTGTCAATGGGATCCATGCATAGTTTGGTGGTTAATACATGTTTGCCACCAGAGGATGTAGCCACTGCACAGAGGTACTAGTGTACTGTGATATCATCCCAGTTTGCTAGTTGGTATCTCTATGGTGTTTGAGAGGCCTTTGTATTTTTTAAGGCCCTAATCCAAAAGCACCCTCACCGTTGCAGGTCTACAGAGCTCCCACGGCCCTGAGCACTGAAGCCAGGCAGGTCATCCCAGGCTCTTGGTTGGGTTCCTGTGAGTCCCCTTATCTGCTGGTCACTATCTTTGCCTCTTGATCAAGAGCTGGACACTGGCCTGTCACCGTGGAGACACAGGTCCATGACTCCAGCTACAGAAGAGGTTGATGTGGGAAAGTGTTGAGCTCAAAGCCAGTGTGGTGTGTATAGCAAGTCCAAGGACAGTTTTAGGTATAGAGCAAGCCGCTGTCTCAAGAGAGAAAGGGAGGAAAAGGGAAGGAAGGGTCGGAGATGTCGCTCAGTCGGTAGAGAGGATGCTTACCTGGCGTGTACAAAGCTCAGATTTGATCCCCATGTGGTGCATGTCTGTAATCTTATTACTTGAGAGGTGGAGACAGGAGGATCAGGAATTTAAGGTCTCCTCTACTATATATTTTCAGTCCAGCCTGGAAGCACGTGAGATCCTGTCTAAAAAAAAAGCCGGACTGTGGTGGCGCACGCCTTTTATCCCAGCACTTGGGAGGCAAAGGCTGGCAGATCTCTGAGTTCAAGGCCAGCCTGGTCTACAGAGTGAGTTCCAGGACAGCCAGGGCTACACAAAGAAACCCAGTCTCAAAAAAAAAAAAAGCACTTACTGCTCTTGCAGAGTATCTGAATTTGTTTCCCAGCATTCACAGGGGTTCAACATCCTCTTGCCTTTCCAGCCACACTCTCATGGATGCACACACACACTATACTACACTGCACTACACTACACTACACTACACTATGTGCGCACACGTGTATACACACACACACACTGTGGGCAAGACCTTCTGGAACCTTCTTAAGTGGGGATGAGGAATGATACTTGTCCATCAGAGCTGAGGAGATAGGGTGAGCTCTTGCTGGAGGCATTGCTCCGGTGCCTGGTTCAGGGCAGGTGCATGCACAAGTAGTGGCCATTGGCAATCACTATCAGTGCTCCAAGCCATCAGGAACTGGGGCGGGGGTGAGCCCCTAGAGGTGGTGGCACCAACTGGGCAAGTAGCCGCAGTGCCATGATCGTGGGCAGAGACAAGGTTAGAGGGCTAGGAAACCTGTTTCTGCTGCCAGGAGAAGCATCCAGAACATTATGAGTGCCTGGAGCTTCCTCTAGCCAAAAGTCCGGTCTCCAGATGTCTGCAGGCTGGAGGAGCGCTGGCCCCAAGGGTACAGACAGGACTAATGGGAGGAAATTACTCAAGAGATTTCATCTGGACCCAAGGAAGCATACCAACCAGTCAGAGCTGATGGACCATAGCAGCCCAGCTCAGCTGAGTTCGTTCTCTGTCCTCAGAGGCGTGGGAGCAGAAGCAGGGCTCTGCAGGCCCGGAACCTCTGCAGGTGCTGGTGTCTTTACCCTCCCCCATTCCCTACCCCCACTCCCACCCCTCGCAAGGGCAGTTCCCTCTATTTTCCAGGTAGCTCTGCTCTGCCTTGGTCCCAGGAGCCTGGGCAGACATCTGGCCATATGTACGGGTGTTTGGGGTTGCTTTCAGGGTGGGTCCTACATTAGATCCATCTCAAGGGGACTTAGCCAACGATGGCATCTTCTGAGGAGAGACATTTTGGTACGGTGTAAAGTTGGAGCCTGGCAGCTTTGTACCCCAGTATTCTCACTACCCCACCAGGGTGAAAGAGAGCAAAGATTTCGAGGTAAAATCCCTCTCTTCTACTTCAGCTTGTTCTGAGACTGGAGATGGGAAGAAGAAAGCAGAGAAGCGGAAGAGGAGAGCCAATGTCTTAGCTCTGACTTCGCCACTGGCTTCGGGAGAGAAGAGGAGAGTCACACTGTCTTTCTTCACTGTTTGTCTTTGGGAGAGGCACTTAACCACTCTGGGCTTGTGGATGGTGTGATCACACTTCCTGCTCTCACAGGTGTTCTCTTGAGGATTAAAGGAGTTAGCACAGCTGGGGAGATAGCCTGGTGAGTGAAGGGCTTGTCCTGCAAGCCTGAGGACCTGAGTTCAATCCCCGGAACCCACATGAAGGAAGAATGCCACAAAACTGTCCTGTGCCACGAGTACCACCCCCATATCACACACACACACCCCCAGCAGCAGCAGCAGCAGCAGCAGCAGCACCACTACTACTACTACTACTACTAAAGGTCTGATGGATTGGTTTAGCAGGTAAAGGTGCTTGCCACTAACCCTAACCCTAATTTAATCCCTAGGACCCACACAGTGGAAGGAGAGAAGTGACCCCTTCCGTGTAGTCTGATCATCAACATGCACTCCAAAAAAAGTAATAAAGAAATGAATAAGCAAATAAGTTTGTTATAGTTATTTTTTTTAACATAGTGCCACATTAAATAAATAGATTAAAAATTAACCAGACAGCTCACCTCTACCCAGGACTGTAGGAGGGGGTCTTATACCAATTATCTTGTTTAGTCTTCACACCAACCTTACGGTGGAAGGACCATTCCTAGAAGAACTGAATCTAGGAAGATCAGCATCACGGGCCTTGTCCAAGGTCAAACAGTGAAAAGAAAGCATTCAGTTCTAAAACTGTTGGCTCTGCTGTCTTTCAAAGGAGTGGAGCTGTCCCCAATATGCCAGCCAGCCCCTTGGGTTGGAGAACTTGCTGGCTGGAGACTGGATTACAAATTTCACTCCTGCTGAGCAATCTCCCCCTAGAGACCAGAAAGCAGGGGGTTTCTGGGCTGGACAGTCCCAAGGTCAGAGGAGAAGCTGACTGTGCGTCCCTTAGAGGTGATATTACCTAGGGAGCTGGGCCACCATAAACAGTCTGGAGCTAGAAACCCTGGTCCTCCCCTCCTTAGTATCTTTAGACTCTGGACTGGGACTGCTCATTTCATTTTAAATTCCTTCACTGGCAAAGAATGGCTGCATCGTGTGTACTAGCTGGCCCGAGGATGACTCCAGACACATACCCACCACTTCACTATTTACCAGGGCCCAAGGATGACTCCAGACACATGCCCACCACTTCACTGTTTACCAGTGTCTTCCTGTCTATTATCTCCTGGGTACTGCAACGCTCAGAGGTCTCAGCCCATTTTACAGACTGAGGAAATTGGTTGCTCAGAAAACGGAAGTGAGTCACCCAAGGTCACACAGCTCCGAGTTGATTCTAACTCTGCAGCCCGAAGACATCTTCCATTCCTAGCGTAAGAATGCTAGAGGGTGAGAAGCCTCCAGGTAAAGGCTCCTCGGTCTCCTTCAACACACAGGTGCTCCCAGAGGCTTCTCCCGGATGCTCTGGAGAGTGTGATGGCTGCCAGAGTCACACCCCCTAGGTTTTCTGATGGGACAGGATGCCTCAGGGGTCCTGTGGCCACTTGTTAACCAGACCAGCTCTCCAAAGCCGTCTTCCAGATACTAGGACTAGACCAGTCTAGTTCCTTCCTAGTTCTCACAGGGATGTGGGTTTGATAGATCCAAACTTTTTCCCCCAAAGTCATCCCATCTCTTCCTCACATAGTTGGGGGGGGTCCCCTGCCCGTGTCTCCAGTCTCTGGGTGGATCTGTCTGGGAGCAGGGTGGGGGCTGGATGCTCAGAGTGCCAGCTGCTCTCCTCTCACGGTGAAAGTAGCTCCTTCACCTGGGGTCACCAGTGGCCTCTGCTGACACTGCGGTTTTCCTCAGCGTCATTGAAGCTTTTGTTCCCTGCTCTGTTATTAGTGACAAAGGGATTCCCCTCAGGGTCAAGCTTGCCTTTTTTTTTTTTTTTTTTTAATGACGTTGGAGTCATTGTCCTCTCCCTTATGGCTTTTCCTATCTGCTCTTGTGAAGCAAAAGTTGGTAGGGGTTGGTTTAAAAGTAGCCCCATTTGTACCCCTGTCTTCCTGTCCTTGATTCCAGCTGGGCCTGAGGGGTCCCCACAATATCCCCAACTCTGAGAGCCTCTGGAGAAGATGGTGCCTTTCTGAGCTGGGGGGTGGAAGGTTTGTTTGGTTTTGTTTGGTTTTTGGAGATAGGGTCTCTTGTAGCCCAGGCTAGCTTGAGACTCACTGTTTACCTGAGGATGGCCTTGAACTTCAGATCCTCCTGCCTCTATCCCCCAAGCACTGGGGTAACGTTCTGTTTATGTGGTATGCATGCCAGGCAGCTGTACAACC
This sequence comes from Mus musculus, assembly GCF_000001635.26. Taxonomy (NCBI): domain Eukaryota; kingdom Metazoa; phylum Chordata; class Mammalia; order Rodentia; family Muridae; genus Mus; species Mus musculus. The sequence goes on from NC_000077.6 coordinate 52,295,342, forward strand.
AACTGAGCCACATCCCCAGTCCCCGGGGATTCTTTTTTCCTGCTGTAAGTTCCTTGTAGAGCGACCCACTCGTTCCCACTTTCTCCTTGCCTCCAACTTTCTGCCCACCTAAGGCTGCTCCCATGATTGGGGGGAAGCATCTGGCTCAGAAGCCTGTTGACTAAAAGGCATGGTGGCACACGCCTTCAATCCCAGCACTCTGGACGCAGAGGCAGGTGGATTTCTGAGTTCAAGGCCAGCCTGGTCTACAAAGTGAGTTCCAGGACAGCCAGGACTACACAGAGAAACCCTGTCTCGAAGAAAAAACAAAAAACAAAAAAAAAACAAAAAAAAAACAAAAACAAAAGAAGAAGAAGAAGAAGAAGAAAGAAGAAGAAGAAGAAGAAGAAGAAGAAGAAGAAGAAGAAGAAGAAGAAGAAGAAGAAGCCTGTTGACTTCAGACAAGTCTCTTTCCTTCCTGGGTGGAGAGCAGAGAAGAAATAGGAGATGGTCCCCTCTATAACTCCTGATTCATTGTGGTACTGGCTCTGTGGCTGAAACCCCAATTTCTGAGGTCCACAGCCCGTGGGGCTCCAGTGGGGTCTTGATTGTTCATTTGAATTTGGAAGGGCCCTCAGGCCTGACTACTTGGCAGTTGGATTTTGGGAAGGCAAGAATCAGGATTGAGGAACATCAAGAGATTCACCCCAACTCCTTCATCTGCCTTGTAGTCAGAGAAATACTACCAGCTCTTTGTGGGCCTGTTCTGAGGACCCCAAAGTGGGATGTCTATGTGACAGTTTCAAGGAATCTATTCCAGCCTCAACTTTGTAAAGCAGTGTGTGTGTGTGTGTGTGTGTGTGTGTTTGCCAAACTACTCCTGCCTGGGTGAGTGGCTGCTCCCCTGTTAGCTTTCAGGAAGAGATACAGACCTGCAGGGGAAAGCCCTCAACCCCCTTGGCTGCTGAGAATCTTGCGTGAGGCTGACCCACAGAGCCTCTGTGTTCCCCACAAGACCTTTCCTTTACACCCACAGAAAGTCCCAAAGTTGCCCCAGACATAAGCTTTCAGGCTAGGTGGGAGCTCAGTGGAAGGGTTAACAGGGTGTCTTTGTCACCCAGGCAGCCCAGACACATAGAACAGGGAGCTAGGAGGCAGCACTCTATGGATGGGTGTGAGAGATGCCAGGCAGATCTCAGAGGTGTTGGAGAACAGCCAGGACCGGTGTGACCAGGGAAAGTGTGGGGACAGGGAGGAAGGGGTTCTGTGGAGTACATGCTGAAGGTACTCCCTAAACACCGAGGAGAAAGACTGCTAAACCTCAGAGAAGCTAGGACAGAAGAGCAGACGTGGTAGACATGCCTGTGCCCAGGAGAAACTGAGGCCCACAGTCATTGAGAGTTCCTCTACCTTGTTACCCAGGAATATAGATACCATGTGAAAACAGGATCTCACTCTTTAGCCCAAACTGACCTGGAACTTGATATGTCACCCAGGCTGGTCTCAAACTTCTGACAAGCCTTCTCCCTCAGCCTCCCCCAAAACACTGGGATTGTAGATGTGAGCTACTGTGCCTAGCTCTAAAGAAGTCTTATATAAATCTAGATATAAGACAGGCAAACCAAAAACACCATTTCATGTACAAAGCATTATTGCTCTTGGAACAGAACCTGAAACTATTTAATGTTATCATTTTAAAAAAATGCATGAGTCTGGCAGTGGTGGCGCATGCCTTTAATCCTAGCACTCAGGAGGCAGAGGCAGGTGGATCTCTGTGAGTAAGGGTAGCCTGGTCTACAAAGTGAGTTCTAGGATTGTCAGGGCTACGCAGAGAAACCCTGTCTTGAAGAACAGAATAATAATCATAATGATAATAATAATATAACAAAGAATGAAATAAAAAATTCATGAACTGGGGTGTTGATTCGGTGTGTAAAGGTATTTGCCTATAACTCCTGCTTCAAACCTGAGATTCCCCTCTGTCCTCTACAGGCACAGGCACATTTAACATACACACATCGGACTTTAAAAAAAAAAAATTCGAATGCAGGTGGAAATCAGACCTTCAGCTGTGGGTACTGGGACTGAGCCCCTTGCATTGCCAAGCAATCCATTTATTATTCGTTGCCCCGGGGCCAGCCTTACCCAGGGCCCCATTCAACAGCCCCCTGCTCTCTCTGTATGGGGAGGCTGTGATTCAGTGCGGGCAGCAGGGGCTGTGCATAGGCGCCCCCTGGTGGTTGGCTCCGGAAGAAGCCGATCTCTGCCCTGTAGTAGTGTGAAATAAATTCTGCTGTTCAGAATGCTGGGTCCCTCAAGGGAGAATCCATTCCGCCTTTCCTTTCCCATAGTGCCTACCTCTGCATTCTGAGGAACTCTATCTCATACAGGCCATCAGGGGCTGTGGCAAATGTGTTCATCGGGGCTCTGAAGCAGGCCAAGTGGTCAGACATATTGGATTCCACAAGAATCTTTTGTAATGGAATTGTCATCACAGGGCCCAACAGAAATGACAGGCTGTGTCAGAGCGCTGGTAGCTTCTCAAATGTCCCCAGCTCTCCTACAGTAACCTCATCCTCAGTATTGATGACTGATCGGTGACAGAGCTGACAAAGACTCCTGCAAGTGTTAGTGCAAGGTATCTCTGACAGTAGTCCTGGCTGTACTTCTTGGGTTGGTGGGCTAACGCCAGGCTCGACTGTGACAGAATTCACTCCAATTGACTGAACACCAGTCCTTTGACACCCAGTGCAGTCCCTCCCTCAGGAAGGGACTCTGAGTTTGGTGTTTTGAGACAAGCTCTCATGTAGCTCAGGCTAGCCTCAAATTCACAGTGTAATTAAGGATAATTCTGAGCTTCTGGTCTTCCGACAGGTGCTAGGATTGCAGGTGTGGGCCAGGCTGGCTGAGAATGACCTTGAACTTCTGATCTCCCAACCTCTACATAGTTCCAGAGTGCTGAGATCACAGATAGTTGCCTGATTTAAGAATATAGCTATTTTCAGCTGGCAGCGGTGCCTCATGTCTTTTATCGCAGCACTCGGGAGGCAGAGAAAGGTGAATCTCTGTGAGTTCAAGGTCAGCCTGATCTACAGAGCAAGTTCTAGGACAGCTAACGCTGTTACACAGAAAAACCCTGTCTTGAAAAAAAGAAAGAAAGAAGAAGAAAGAGAGAGAGAGAGAGAAAGAAAAGAATATAGATAATTTCTTTGCCCATCAAGAGGTCTCTGATGATAAAGGCTCTTAGTACCAAAACTGAAGACCTGGATTTGATCCCTGGGAGAAGAAGAGAACCAACTCCAACAAGTTGGCACACACATAAACACACACATACTAAATTATTTTAATTAAAATTTTTTTTCTTGTATGGCCACAACGCCATGATCACATTCTTCGAAGTCAAAATCCCCCATGCGTAAGGCAGGAGGAACTAGTCACTTTCAGATCAACAGACTTGAAGGACACAGATAATTATGACCAAGGTCACACAGCTTCTAAATTCTGGCTGTGGGATTTGAACCTAGGGAGTTGGTTTGGAAGCCCATGTCTGGGCCTCAGCTTCTCAGTCTGAAGTGGGTGTGATAGTGATTGTCTGCCTCTCGGGGCAACGGATGCAATGCTGTTCCACGCTTCCAGTAGCCAGGAAAGAACAACGCAGGGCAGGATTCACAGAAATGAGTATAATTGAGAAAAAATACGACAGCTAAGAGAACCCAGGTGTGCTGGGCCCGCCCCCATTCAGTAGATCTCTCCTTATCTCATTTATGCTTTACCTCGACAGGCTGAGCATAATTAACAGCTTCATTTTACAGGTGAGGGGACTAAGAGGCTCAGAGGGAGGAAGTGTGCGGGGTCGTGGTGGGGGCTGGCAAGAGTAGCTTTTGAAGCCAGGCTGGTCTGTTGGAGGGGTAGAGCAAGAAGATGGCAGAAAACCCAAGGGTGTGTCAGGAGCCGAACACAGCCTTTGTCAAGGGCTTCGGGGCAGCCTGCCACCCTGGGGTGCGTGTTTCTGGAATTATTCCTTGAAGGCTGGAGGAAGTCAGCCCTGGTGGTCCTGGGCAAAATAGGACTTCACTGGAAGCATGTGGGATTGCTCACGAGATGGATTAGGAGGAGGAAGCCATGCTGAGAAAAACAGGAGTGTGGCCCAGCCCCCGGTGCCTCAAGTCAGCAGCTTGTCCATCTGGGCCCAACCTTTGGCATGAATCTCCAGCTGCCTGGTTCTCCGTTTGGCTTTCTGAGACTTAGCTTCAGAGACTCAAAGGGCCAGGCCAGGGAGTAGCAGTGAAACCTAGTGCTTGCCCATCACAGAAGACCGGAGGCCGGCACTTTCTTGGAAGGTTCTAGAGCACTCGGGGCATGGCCAGGGTGTTTTAGCGGAGAGTGAAGTAGCTTGAGTTGGAGGGGGTTCCCCACCACTCTCCTCCCACCCCAGACTCAGCGAGCTCTGGTTTTCACACTATAGTTTTGCTTCTGGTCCTCCGGCGTGAGTCACACATGAGCAAAACAAGATACTGATACTGGCTGTGTCTGTTGCTGCTGCCACCTTCACCGCAGCTGCCACCTCGAGGTAGGAGGCTGGGTCCCAGGCTGCACAGGGCCTGCTTCTAGATAAAGGGCAGGATACCCTGTCTGCTACTGGGTGCTGTAGTTTAGAGAGCAAAGCCAGTGTCAGGGGGAATTTTCCAGCCTTTGTGGCACATGCAAATTGGATGCAAATGACCGGGGAAGCAAAGGTGCCTGCCCTAGAGGACTTGGAGAAGAAGGTGCTGCTCCGGCTTGAGGGGCACCTGTTCCCTGTGATTCTCAACATAGCTCACTCCCTGTAAGAGAGGGCCCTGGCCACTTCTTCCTTCTCCTGGAGCTTGGCCCTTAGTATATCCTGAGGGCCTCCGTGTAAAGGCTGGGGAACCATAAACAGAGTGGCGAGAGTTCATTATATACATCTATGGAATTGTGAAATAATAATTAATAATTTAAAAATTGTCCCAGCTTTGGTGGCGGTAAGCGAGCTTGAAAGACAAGGAAGATATGGCGACACAGGGAAGAAAGGGTCTCTGCCTCTCAGTGTCCTATTGAAGCCTCTTGTCAGCTAAGGATCCCTGGGTCTTTAATTAATTAGTTTATTCGTTTATTTATTTTTGTCTTAACACAGCAGCCTCGGTTTAAGGCCTCTCTCCCTTCGCAGTTGTGATCTGTAGTCCGTCCGCCCCCCCCCCCCCCCCGGACTCTCACCAGGAACACCCTTTACAATAGAAAGACATGATCTAACCCCCTCGTGTAACCCCAGTGGAGCCTGGTCTTATTTTATCAGATTGTCATCCCATCTCCAGAGCTGCCCTGCAATCTCACTTATCAAAAAGAAAGAAATGAGAAGAAAAAAATTTTTAACACTCCTTTGAGATGTAACACAGAAACTCACCTCAATGGCAAGTGGGATTAATGCCAAGATGCCTTGTGACTCCCAGGAGAAGCCTACACCCATACTTGGGGGTGGGTTTTGTTTTGTTTTGTTTTCTTTTGTTTTGTTTTGTTTTGTTGGATGCCTTTCTCTATTCTTAATCAACTCCTGCTTTCATACTGGTCATCCTGAGATTCCTTTCTGTGTTGAAGTCAGCCATCCAGCTATACCCGAGTCAGGTCCTCAGATGATTAAGAACAGTCCTCTTGCTGCTGTGGATGATGGCATCAAGCTGTGTCTCCTGCCCTGCAGCCCTGCAGCCCTGCAGCCCTGCAGCCCTGCAGCCCTGCAGCCCTGCAGCCCGCCAAGGATAATGCATACCTACACTTGTGGTCTTAACTGCAGAGACCCATTCTAAAGCCCTGGTTATTTTAATATATATTTGTGTGTGTACATGTGCATGTGCACATGTGTGTGTGCCTGTGTGTGTGTTTTGCCTATATGTATGTCTCCATACCACTTGCATGCAGTGCCCTTAGAGGCCAGAAGAGAGTGTCATAGTCCCTGGAGCTGGATTCATATGTGGTTGTGAGCTGCCTGATGTTGTTGGGGTACTGGGAATTGAACCCAGGTCCTTTACAAGGGCAGCCAGTGCTCTTAACTCCTGAGCCACCTCTCCAGTTCCCAGAAAATATTCTTTTTTTTTTCTTTTTCTGTTTTTGTTTGTTCGTTTTTTTCATGGGGTGTGTGTGTGTGTGTGTGTGTGTGTGTGTGTGTGTGTGTGTATATGTGTGTATGTGTGTGTGTGTGTGTGTATGTGTGTGTATGTGTGTGTGTGTATGTGTGTGTGTGTGTGTGTGTGTGTGTGTGTATGTGTGTGTGTGTGTGTGTGTGTGTGTGTGTGTGTGTATGTGTGTGTGTGTGTGTGTGTGTGTGTGTGTGTGTGTGTAGGTCAGAGGACAACCTTTGAGAGCTGATTCTCTCCTTCCACAGAATCTGAGAATTCACCTCAAGTCCTCAGGCTCCATGGCAGGTGTTTTTACCCCTGAGCCATCTCATTGGCTTGAAGAGAGGAGATATTCTATGGAAATCTCATGGCAATCCTCCCACCTTAGCTTCCTCGAGTTCTGGGATTACAGACATGAGCCAGCAAGCTATGTTTGCTTTTGATATGGGGTGAGAATGAGGATAGCTTTTTTTTTTTGGTTGGTTGGTTGGTTTTTCGAGACAGGGTTTCTCTGTATAGCCCTGGCTGTCCTGGAACTCACTTTGTAGACCAGGCTGTCCTCAAACTCAGAAATCTGCCTGTCTCTGCCTCCCGAGTACTGGGATTAAAGGCATGCACCACCAAGCCCATCGAGGATATCTTATTGACTCATGTAGACTGATCCCCATGTCTGGGCCCAATTTTCTGAAGGCTGAGACTGTTACCAGGCATTTGGGTCCAGACTCTGTGTCACACAGTGAAGGCAGGAGGGCTAGAAGTTCAAAGTTATTTTTGGTCATATAGTGAGTTCAAGGCCAGCCTGGGCTACATGGAACCCTGGTGATAGAGGAACACAGAGGAAACAGGAGGGACAGTGAGAGAGGGGGAGGGAAGGAAGAAGAGAGAGATTTGTGTCCTTCCCTCCTCTTGGTTGTGAGACTGTCGAGGCAATGGGCTTCAAAGAATTAACATTTCTCTAGGATTTCCAATCTGGTGAAGACCAAGGCCAACTAGAGAAGGAGCTCCTGGGCAGGGAGAAATTCCACAGTTCTGACTCTCACAACTCACGTAGTGTCTGCCTAGTTCCTGGATTTAAAAAAATCTTATCTATAAAACTGTAACAGTTTTATATAAAACTGCTCTAGGGAAGATGTAGAAAACTGGAGTCTTTCTCATCCCACCTTAGTCCAACTGTGTCTTAACAATTTTCAGACTCAGATTCTATTCACCCATATTCCACTTATACCTAGGTAGGAGGATAGGGGGCCCATCCAGCCTAGGGTGGTTTTGAGTGTGTACACATTAAGGCAAATTCTCCTCAAAGCAGACATTGAGGGGAGAACCCCCTATTTACCCTCTTAAGCATATGCATAACTGAGTGTGCATGCGATTAAAATAGATGCAATAGCTGTGTGGTGGTGGCGCCCATCTTTCGTTCCAGCACTTGGCAGGCAATTCAAGGCCAGCTTGTTCTACATAGTGAGTTCCAGGACAGCCAGTCCTACATAGTGATAAGGTCAGGGCTACATAGTAAGACCCCTGTCTCAAAAAATACTTTTTTACTGGGTAAAAAAGAAGGAAGGAAGGAAGGAAGGAAGGAAGGAAGGAAAGAAAGAAAGAAAGAAAGAAAGAAAGAAAGAAGGAAAAGAAAGAAAGAAAAGAAAGGAAGGAAGAAAAGAAGGAAGGAAGGAAGAAATCAGATGCATTATGGGAAGGATAATGTACAGTAGAGAAATGGTTACTTAATCTGTTAATCAAAACAAAGCCCCACCCAAACTATGAGCATCAAAAGTCTTCTTTAGAACCCTATAAAAGGAAGCTCGCCCCATACAATAATCAGAACCTGAGTATCTTCACTCCTGTGGTCTGGTGTCAATCTTTTAAAAACTATTTTGGGGCATTGGATAGATGACTTAGCAGTTAAGAGCACTGGCTACTCTTGCAGAGGACCCAGGTTCTGTTCCTAGCCTCCATACAGCAGCTTACAACCATCTGTAACTCCATTTCCAGGGGATCTGATGTCCTTTTCTGGCCTCCATTGGTACCAGGTACTCATGTGACATACACACATGCACACAAAACACTCATAATACAAAAGAAAAAAATTAATCTTATAAACATTTGCTTTGGGCTGGAGAGATAGCTCAGCGAGTAAGAGCACTGACTGCTCTTCCGAAGGTCCTGAGCTCAAATCCCAGCAACCACATGGTGGCTCACAACCATCTGTAATGAAATCTGATGCCATCTTCTGGTGTGCCTGAAGACAGCTACAGTGTACTTACATATAGTAAATAAATAAAATCCTTTAAAAACAAAAACATTTGTTTTGTTTTGTTTGTTTGTTTGTTTTTCGAGACAGGGTGTATCTGTGTAGCCCTGGCTGTCCTGGAACTCACTCAGTAGACCAGACTGGCCTCGAACTAGAAATCCGCCTGCCTCTGCCTCCCAAGTGCTGGGATTAAAGGCGTGCGCTACCACTGCCCTTGTTTTTATTTTTAAGTGTGTGTGTGTGTGTGTGTGTGTGTGTGTGTGTGTGCGCGCGCGCGCGCGCGTGCTCGTTTCTACACATGAATACAGGTGCCTGAGAAGCCAGAAGGAGGCATTGGATTCCTTGGGACTGGAGCTACAAGTTGTTGTGAGCTGTGATGTGGGTGCTGGGAACTGAACTTGGGTCCTCTACAAGAGCTGTATGTAGTCTTAACCACTGATCCATTCTTCCGGCTCTTGCTGTCATTCCACACAGTGTGCCTCTGATCTCCACCAGCAATTTGCTTTGAATAAAGCTACTTTTATAAACTATGTGAGCCTTTACTTTAGTTCCCTGAATAAGAGGCCAAGAATCTGAGGGTTCATTAGAGAGCTTCTGAGGATGGTGCTGCCCTGGGTGAAGTTGTGGATGGTCTGATCTGAAAAGACTCCCCAGGACCCTCGGTGAGCTGCCACAGGGCTGAGTCTCGGGCTAATGAACTCTGTCGGGACTTTTTGTTCATGAGTGTTTTCTAGCCTTACTTTTTAATTAGAGACGTTGTTTAGTGTCGGCCTTTTCTTTCAGTGTGTGTTTCTTTCCAAACCAAATTCTGAGGTTAACTAATAGATGCATTTGTTAATCAATCCAGCCTGGGTTTCCAAGAGAAAACAAGATGCCATGATCAGAATGTGGGGCTGGGGGTAGGGATGTTTGAGACCTTGGGGTGGGGGGGCTTCTGTGATCTGATCTTGGCTATGTGAAGGGTCCTGAGGGTCTCTGGTCAGGACTCGCAGGTATTGAATGGTGTCTGGTTGCACAGTGATGGGCTTTGCAGAAGCAGAGAAACTGAAGCTGCTGTTGGAAAATGCAAGTTCTATCCAGGTGAGGAGTTGCTATCGAGGGCAGAAAGCCTGGAAGCTTAAAGCTCTCTGAGAAGAGGCTGCTAGCCTTGTGAAGGCTTTGCTGTGCCTACAGGGAGCCCCACAGTCTACCTGAAGCTGTGGAATGGAGAAACGATAGCCATCAGGCCATACACCAGGTCAAACCAGCTCTTGGAACCCCTGTGTGTTGTTTTTAACATAATATCCAACATTCAGTTTTGGCAGTAAAGACTCAGGAGCCAGATGCTGGGGTGAAAGCTCCGCTAGCTCAGAGAGGCAAAGAAAGCATCCAGTTGGCGTTCCTCCACAGCCGATGTCCCCAAAAGAGGTTTTCCTTCTCCAAACCAACTCAAAAACCCTTCAAGCTGAATGTCTTCATTCTGTGCATCTCTCTATCTGTCCTCCTGACTCCTCTCACTCCTTATGTTTTCCCCATGTTCATTCCCTGTCAACTGATTGCTTGTTCTGCCTCTTGGTCTAGGGTTGACTTTATTTAAATCCTGTTTACAATAAACAGAAAGCTGTCCCTCTTTTGAACATCATCCCAGGTATTTCTGACACTTGTAGGAGTAATCCATGCTGGGGGTAGTTCACACGTAGGCAAGTCTGTCTGTGGCTAATCCCTAGCTGTAGAAATCTTGCCCAAACAGGAAGAGCGTTTGACCTGCCATTGTGATAAGAATGTTGCCTCCATAGGGGAGCTCCCGGCTCAGAGCTGTGTGGTTCACCACAGCCCCACTAGTTACCAAATGGGATGATGGCCTTCTGATAGGAGAGGCACATCCACTGTATCTGCGTTCTGTTCTACCAGAGGATTGAGAGCCCATTTTTAAAAAAAGAATTATTTATTTTATGTATATGAGTACACTGTAGCTGTCTTCAGACACACCAGAAGAGGGCATCAGACCCAATTACAGATGGTTGTGAGCCACCATGTGCTTGCTGGGGTTTGAACTTAGGACCTCTGGAAGAGCAGTCAGTGCTCCTAACTGCTGAGCCACCTCTCCAACCCTGAGAGCCCATTTTTAATTCTTCATCTCTTAGCTTTCTATGACTTTCATCTATTTTCCTTTGGGTTGTTAGACTTCTGAGTTTTTAGGGGTGACATGCCTGAGCTAAGCATGAGCGTATATGTGTCTGTAATCCCAGAACTTGGTGGGGCTGGAGCAGGAGGGACAGGGGTTCAAGGTCAGCCTGGGTTACATGAGACCTTGTCTCAAAAACACTACCCCACCCCCACCCCGGCAACATGAAAACGAGAGACTGGGAGATAGCTCAGTGGGTGAACCTGCTGCTGTGCCAGCATGGGGACATGAATCCAGGTTTCTATCACTCATGGAGAAAAGCCATGCACAGTGTGTATGTGTGTGTGTGTGTGTGTGTGTGTGTGTGTGTGTGTTGTGCCAGTGCTTGTGTGTACAGACAGGAGGACTCAGGGCACCATTGACCAGCCAACTGGTTAACTCCAGTTTCAGTAAGATAAGACAGTCTCAAAACTAAAGTGGAAGCAAATGTCCCTCCTAGCTCTAGAGAGGCAGATGGATCCCTGTGAGTTCTAGGCTAGCAAGGGCTAAGTAGTAAGACCCTCTATCAAAACAAAACACTGTAAGAGTGATTGAGAAAAATAGCCCACATTGACTTCTGGCCTAAATAGATTCATGCGTGGGAAAAGAAATCTCTGTGTAAATGAGCGTGCATAGGCACACTCAGGCACGCATGCATGCAGTATGAATGACCCCAGTCCTGGCCTCTTGCCTTGGCTGGAGCTCTATGTTCGGCTCTGTGGAACTTGCAAGGCACTGAGGAGGACTTGTCCGGTCATTGAGTCTCCATGGTGAGTGGTGGGGAGAAAGGTGAGCTCCAAGGTCCTGTAGTCTCGGCCTTCTCCACAGGAAATGTCAACGGTCTGTCTGGCTTCAGTTGCTACCAAGGCTGACACTGCACACAGCTAGGAGGGAGGTACCATTATATAGAGACTGTGATATAAACAGTACTCCTGACCATAGGACTATGTGACTTGGCAGTTCTGTGACCTCCTCCTCTTCCTCTTCCTCCTCCTCCTCTCCCTCTTCCTCCTCCTCCTCCTCTTCCTCCTCTATTTCCTCTTTCTCCTTCTCCTTCCTCCTCTTCTTTATCTTTCTTTGCCCCCCCCCCCCCCGAGTACTGGGAATAAAGGTAGGTAGGTGCCACCCCTGCCGGCAATAGGTCTTCTATTCTAAGGCGCCCATGGCCAAGCTCTCAAGTGTGCCTTGGTCCTTCCCTGGAGGTCTCTCTTTCTTACTTTTTTCTTATTTATTTGTTTATTGAGAAAAGGTCTCATTTTGTAGCCCTGGCTGGCCAGAAACTTACTATGCAGATTAGGTTAGCCTCAGACTCTGTGATTTTTCTGTCTTTGCTTTTCCAGTGCTGGAATTAAGGACTTGTACCACTACAAGTGGCCTTAAAGTTTATTTTTATGTGAGTGCACACACCTCCCTGGAGCTGGAACTATCTGGGTCCTCTGTAAGAGCAGTGTGTGCTCCTTAGCCACTGCCCTGCCTTTAACCTGTCCCCCCTGTCCTTTTTGTGTAGAGCTAGGCATCAAATATGTGTCCTCAGACATGCTAAGCTCTGTCACTGATGTATCCCCAGCCACATTTTGTCCCTAATGTTCGGTTGCACCAGCATTTTGCATGTAAAGGGCCAGGGTTGTCTGGAGGTCAGTGGCCCGCATCCTGCAGGAAGGATCCCAGAGGATCCAAATGGAACAGATGGTGCCTGCTGGGATGAGCAAGTTCTCTGTCTGCTGACCCTACATTAAGCCATGTAGCAGGGCAGCAGGGGCCAACCACCCCATTGGGCCCTCTGAGCTGACAGTCAGACAGCTCTGAGCACCTCAGTGGCATTGGAGTTGCCAAAGGTAGGTGACTAGCAGTTACTCCTTGTGAGGCCAGAGTGGACTCACGGGGGGTGGGGGGTGGGGGTGGGGGGACGGATGGCCTAGAGGGGCATGGATGTTTAGGCTGCACTTTGGGCTGTTGCCCTCTGAGGAACTTCAGCTCAGTTCTCTCAGGGCAGCAGGGAGGGGTGGCTCCCTAGCCACCCCTAATTGATCTCTAACTACCCCAGAGCTTGGCTGATGTGGAACTTATCCTGCCTTCCTGGTACTGACCTTTCAAACCAGCGCACTGTTTAGAGACCAACGTGCAGTTTCTCCAAGGACTCCACTCTGACAATGGGGCACATCTGGAGTTACATCTGGAGTTAGGTAAAAGACATCACCAGCCAGCGAGCATTCACAGACTTGCAAGGGTTGGGCCAGGTGGGATTTCAGCTTTGAATATTTTTCTTTCTCTCTCTTTTTAAATCATGTGTGCATCAGCCTTGCATCTTGTAGGGACAGGCTACCTCAGGCTGCAGACTTTCTGGGTTTTCTTTTTATTCTGTCTCTGTCTGTCTGTCTATCTGACTCTAGGCTAGCAAGGGCTAAGTAGTAAGACCCTCTATCAAAACAAAACACCGTAAGAGTGATTGAGAAAAATAGCCTCTCTCTCTCTCTCTCTCTCTCTCTGGTGTCTCTTAGATCAGGCTGGGCCCTGATGTCCTTGAATTTCTGATCCTCCTGCCTCTGCCTTCCAAGTGCCAGGATCACAGAGCAAGTTTGGTGTGTGAGATGTTAGAGATCAAACCCCAGGCTCTGTGCATACTAGGCAAGCACTCTACCCACTGAGCCACATTCTGCCTATCTGTCCTGGAACTTGCTCTGTAGACCAGACTGACCTCCAGTTTAGAGATCTGCCTGACTCTGCCTCCAACATAGTTTTGACTCACACCCCAGAAGGCTGGGGACTACCTGCAGGACATCTACAGTGGGGTACCTTTTGTATCTAGTCCTAGAGGATCACAAGGTGTACCCCAGTGCCTATAGCTCACTGCAAGCCAGAGAGCCATATTCTCACCTGGAGCAGATGGCTAGTAAATTCCTGACTTGGGGTCATGAACCTATAATCACCTCTAAGTCCCTGCAAAGATGGTGACACACAAGCTTGAAGGGGACTTTGTTGCAGATGTTTGCAGGACTTTTGGCAAATCCTAGTAAAGCTGTGAACCATCAGATTGGCTAGTCAGTCAGTGCCATCAGACTGGCTAGTCAGTCAGTGCCAAGGGTTCTCTTGTTTCTGCACTTGGGAGGTAGAAGCAGAAGGATCAGGAGTTCAAGGCTAACGACCAGAACTGAAGCCACCTGGCTACATGAGACAGGACTCATGGCAATTAATCCTCCATTTTTAAATTATTTATTTATTTATTTATTTATTTATTTATTTAATGTATATAAGTGCTCTATCTGCATGTACACCTGCATGCCAGAAGAGAGCATCAGATCCCAGTACAGATGGTTGTAAGCCACCAAGCAGTTGCTGGGAATTGAACTCAAGGCCTCTACAAAAGCAGACAGTGCTCTTAACCAATTAGTTAAGTAATTAATTAATTGGGGGGAGCTTAATCTCTCTAGCCCCCTCCAATTCTCCATTCCTGACTTCCTTATTTGAGTGCTGATATTTCTATCACTAATTATCCTAGTTTTTAGATGATAGGATCTTGTAAACTTGCATAAAGTTCTGCAGCTGATAGGTGCTCTGGCTGCCTCTGTCTCTGACCCCAGACCTCCTCACCCAGGGCAGGACCAGCTGTGAAAGCTGTCACCAACTGAGCATGTGCAAAAGGTCCAGGGACTACCATGCCCAGCTAGGGATTCAGTGTCTTGGACATGTAACCCTCAAAGGAAGATGGTAGCTTCAGGCTGTTATTGACAGTAAGTAAAAGGGCCTGTGTGAAGATCAAAGCCTGAAGGAAGTAGGTGGTTCTCTGACAAAAACATAATATTTTTAGAAGTTCTCTGTGGGGTAGGATGTTTTGCCTCAGGCTGCTTGGTGGTGAAGGGATGCAGCTGGAGGTGCTCCCCACCCCGGAGGCTGTCATCTTGAGCTGAGGGGTCCTTGGGAAAGGGTTGACTGACAAGGGCTGGCTGGAGCTGGGAGGCTGAGGGTGGGAGGGGCATCCGCTTTTCCTAAAGGTCAGAGTACCCGCTTAGGCCAGTGTTGTTTTGGGTTGGGGGGGGGCCTTCAAGCCCCCACCCATCATGTAGCCCAGGCTGTTTTTTTTTGTTTGTTTGTTTTTTGTTTTTTTGTTTTTCGAGACAGGGTTTCTCTGTGTAGTCCTGGCTGTCCTGGAACTCATTCTGTAGACCAGGCTGGCCTCGAAATCTGCCTACCTCTGCCTCCCAAGTGCTAGGATTAAAGGCGTGCGCCACCACGCCCGGCTGCCCAGGCTGTTCTTGAGCTTGTTTTTATGGCTCTAACTCTGCAGGGCTGGGGTCTCCCCAGTGCTCCACCACATCCTACTGAGAAGATCGGAAGCTTGACCCACCTTCACCTCCTGCTGCACCTTCAACATACGCATCCCCCCTCCATCTTCTGAAGACCAGGGTCTGCAAACAGCAGCCAAGGAGAGCTATACATTCATTCTGTAATCAGGGATAATTGGTATGGTCTATAAGAAGGGAGAAGCCAAGATCCAGGGGGTAGAACATCAGTGGGTTGCTAAACCAAATGCCCAGAATATTCCATGAAGGATCGGAATAGCTCTTGGGAGCTGGGGAACCTCAGATAGTGGGACCCACCTTGGCCGGAGAACAAGAACGGAGGAAGGCAATGTTCATGCTCATAGAATGGGCGAGGTTTGAGGATGAAGCTTCAGGTCCTCCTTGCTGGTTTTTAGGATGCCTTGTCCTTAAAGATGCCTGGGAGAATTGAGTTGGGCCCTTCCTTTCATGCAAAAAGGAGCAGAGAGAGGACAGGTTGGGTCCCCTACCCTCCCTAGCTCTCTGCAGTATCTCTCCCTTATAATCAGTAAGCCTTTGCCTTAATGTTTATGCCACAATCCCAAGCAGGCAGGCTGGAGTGGCCAACTGTAATTTATATCATTTTGCATCTGGGCTACAGGCTCTAAAGACTCAGCCTCATGCAAATGGGAACCACATTGGAGAGCGGGGAGACCGAGCCGAGGCCGCATTAGGATATACTCGCAGGAAGCCACCTGTTTCTCGTTTGGGACGTGCCTTGGTTTGTTGTCCTCCCGTCCCAGTGCCCAGTGGTTTTTGGAGACGGCGGAGCAGCCATGTACATTTTCCTTGACTGGCATCCGGCACTGAGTCTGGGCGGAGCCACTTGCAAACCTCAGAATGCCCCATGCAGAACTCTGCAGAGGTCGTTGGGCACACTCTGCTCTGTGTTCTCATCGGTCTCCACAGAGAAAGCAGCCTCCTAGAGAAAGTAGAATGTGGTCAAACCTTAAAGTCTGTAGGAGGCCCCTGGCCCCTGGCTGGGGGCAGGGCCTTGAGGATCCTATATTCCCCAGTTCTCTTGAAACCCAAGAATAGATACACTGAGGTAGGCCAGGGAGCCAGCAATGCTGAAAATGAAGGGACTTAAGATCAGTTAGGTCTGCTGGCTCAGATTTGTAATCCTAGCAGTAAGGAGGCTGAGGCAGAAGGATTGCAGTGAGTTGAGGCCAGTCTGGGCTACATATAGTGAATTCAAAGTCAGCATAATATACTAAATGAGACTTAATCTCACAAAAGCAAAAGAAGGTATGGAGATACTGCCTATAATTCCAGAACCTGAGATAGGTAAGAGGGTCAGAAGTTTAATAGCAGGGCAAGGGACTGTTGGTAGCGTGCTTGCCTGGCATGCAGGAATCCCTGGGTTTGACTTCCCAGTACTGGGAGAGGTGGTATATACTGTAATCTGAGGTCTCAGGAAGGAGAGGCAGGGCAATCTTCAGACATATGTGGGGCCAGCCTGAGCTACATGACACTGTCTTCAAACAAACAAAAATGCTAAATAAGCAAATGTACAATGGCTGGGACAGCACACACAAGCACACACATGAGAGTGAGTGAGCACGCGCTCGTGCGCGCGCGCGCGCACACACACACACAGACACACATACACACACACACACACACACACACACACACATTCACCTTTTAGTATAAGTAAAATAACTTTTAAGGACACCGTCACAGGGGCTGGAGAGATGCCTCAGCCATTAAGAGCCCCGGCTGCTCTTCCAGAGGACCCCAGTTCTGTTCCCAGCAACCACATGCAGCTCACTATCTGATGCCTTCACAGAGTTATGCAGGCAGGCGAAACACCAGTGTACATAAAATAAAAATAAATAATTAAAATGAAAGAATGTGGTCATAATGGCGATCTTGAATGCGGGCCATGTGTGGGTCTGGGGCATTTCCAGGAGTAATCATGCTTGCTTTCTGTTAGTTCATTAGTTTGTTTGCTAGGGTTTTGTTTTTTAAATAATATAATGTTTTTATTCATTCTTCAGACATGTCATGTAAGGTATCTTGATTATATTTACCTCCTTCTTCCTCCCAGCTCTTCTCAGACGCCCCTCCTCCATACCCACTCTGCTCTGTCTCCCTCCCCCCTATCCCACCCAGAACAGACTATCTCACAACAACATTCCTGGGCTTCTGGCTTTTAAAATCTTTCCTCCCCCTCTTCCTCCATGCCTCTTGAGCCTCAAGTGAAGGGGTTGTATTGTAAATGTCATGGGGTCAGGCACCTCATGGCCAATTGATCTCTGCAGTTTAGCCAGTGATGGCATTCTGAAACCATCTCTGGTTCTTTGATGAGGAGTAAGAGCTACACATGCCTGTGGGTGTGGGGATAAGTATTTAAAATGCAGCTAGAGGTTATATGAATATATTTATATACATTCTATATAAGTATATAGGATGGAGTTAGAGATTATATGAGTATATATAGATATAGATTCTATGTAAGTGTATATCTTCCCTATAAATATTTAGAATGCAGTTAGAGATTTTATAAGTATACATAGAGATTCAATATAAATATATATATATTCTCTACAAACATACAGAATACAGTTCGATGGAGCTTAGTGGTAGAGCTTGTATTTGGAATCTGGAAGATACAAGGCCCTGGCTTCAACCTCTAACACTGCAAAAAAGAAAAATCCAACTTAAAAAATATTTGGGAACCTACAACATGGGCATGAATAACAACCTGGCCTCATTACACTCTCTAGTTGGCCTTCTTCTGGTCTCATGTTTGTCCCCTTAGTCCTTCTATAAGGTTTTCTTTGTCCCTTCTTCCATACCTGTGGTCAGCTCTCCGCCCACCTGGCTCAGGTCTAGGGCTGTGCTGTGATTTGAATGTGTGCCCCATAAAGGCTTGCCAGGTTGGTCTTCCCAGCCACGTGTGGATGGCATTTAGCTATGGAGACCTGGGGAACTGGTCAGGAGTGTGAGAGAGGTTCAAGTGTCACTCTAATGGCCTTATATGCAGCCAGAAGACACTCACCAGATGCTGCTGTTGTGCCTCTGAGCCTCGAGCCAAATAAACCTTTATTCTTTATCAATTATCCCAGGTTGGGTATTTTGTTCGAGCAACAGAAGATGGACCAAGGCCATGTGGCTTCAGGCTGATCAGATCACAGGCTGATGAGACTCCAGAGGGCCTGAAATTTAGGGATCATAGAGTAACCTTTTCAGTAGCCCCTGACACTCTGGCCTTAGTCTGGCACTAGGACCTGGAGAGGGCCTCCTCCTGGACTTGGGGACCGAGTCTCTTGCTCAGAAAGATTCCATGACTTTCCTCTGGAGTAAGGAATTGTCAGAATTCTTTGGCCATTTTGATAGGACCCTCCCACCTGCCACTGTCCCTAGCAAAAGCAAATGAACCTTGTGTGTCACCACATGGTGTTCTCTGGTAGTAGGCTTGCCTGGGCAATGTCAGCTGACTCTTAGAAACACCCAGTAGGCCTTTTGCTGTGATATAGAGCATATCTCTAGACATAAACATGTTCTTTGAGATGAGGTCTCACATAGCCCAGGCTGGCCTTGAAATCCCTAAAAGGATACTTTGAGGTTCTGATCTTCCTGCCTCTATCTCCCCACTGCTGGGATTAAAGGAATGAACCCCCACGCCGTTTATATGGTGCTGGGAATTGAACCCAGGGCTTCTGTGCGTGCGAGGCAAGCACTTTATAACTGAGGTAGGTCCCTAACCCCATGTACCTTTTTTTTTGGGGGGGGGGGATCTCTGATCTTCAAAGTTCTGTTTGCTCACTTTATTTTCTTCAAAAACCAGGGCATCTCCTTCAGTAGAAGAAACCTATGACAACGAAAATAAACACTGTGGGCCAAGGGGGCTCCTGGGTGGGAGGGGGCTGGCTTTCTCAGGCTTCTTATTTTTCTGAGTCTCCCCGGGGCACACAGCACTCCCCTTCCCCTCCCCCAGACCTTTCAGGTGAGAAAACTTTCCATTGTTGCCCTATCTCGTGGTAATCCACTTGCCTCCTTGCGGGAACCACAGGTGCACAGATCTGAGACCTGATCTGTTCCACTGGGTGCCAGGCAGGGCCGAGGACGCGAACCCCAGCAAGAAATAGCGCCCGCAACCGCAAGGCCCGGTGTGTGCGCCCTCTGAAACCATAGGTAAAGACAATTACCGGCAGTTTCCATCCACCGTTTTGTTTTTTGTTCAAAGGCCACCGAGCATTCTCAGCAGCAGACCCGAGACGTAGTATTCCCACCACACGCCACCTTCATAAACGTGCGATAAAAGCTGTGGTCGCTTTGTCCCGGCTCTTCCTTTTAACAGTCAAACTTTCAAGTTTGATGTTGAAACTGCTTTTTTTCTTCAAGTGGGCTTTGATGCTTAGATAACGCTTAGAGATAAGGAACCTGCCTTCAAAACCGCTCACTGTACCTCCAGCTCACCACTAGGAGCGTCGCAAGGGAAAAATCAGACACCTGAGCTCATGAGAGGGAAGAATGTGCTGAGTCTGTGAAATGCTCCTTCTGCCTGCCTGCCTGCCTGCCTGCCTGCATGGGAGATTTGCAGGGGGAGAGAAAGGGAGGGAGGGAGGGAAGAAGGAAGGGAGAGGAGAGAGAGACAGAGAGAGACCCAAGAGACCCGACCCGAGAGACAGAGGGATTGCCTCCTGGGGGTGCAGCTTAGTTGATAGAGGGCTTGTATAACCTCAGTGAAGCCTAGGTTCAGTCCCCAGCATGATGCAAATGAGGAATGGTGGCTCATGACTGTAATTTTGGCACTTGGAAAGGGGAGGCAGAAGGATCGAAAGTTCATCATCCTTGGTTATCAAGTTTTGGGCTAGCTCTGTTTAAATAAACAAACAAACAGGAAGGAGGGAAAGAGAAAGGAAGGAGTAGAGAGAGAGAACTGAGGAACGTACCTTAGTTGGCAGAAAGTTTGCCCTTCATGTACAAAGCCCAGGGCACTGCATAGATTAATGGCGGTGACATTTGCCTGTGATCCCAGCACTGGGCATGGAGGCAGGAGGATCAGTCGTTCAAGGTAGCCTTGGCTACATGGGGAGTTAGAGGCTTGTCTGGTCTGTATGAGATCTCTCAGTTGTATTGTAAGGGTTCATGTCTGCTTTTCTTTAATTTTTTAAAATTTTATTATTTTATGTTGTGGCTGTTTTGCCTACATATATCTCTATGTACCATGTGTGTTCAGTGCCCACAGAGGCCAGAGGAGGGCTTTGGATCACGGGGAACTGGAGTTAGAGACTATCATGAGCCACCATCTAGCTGCTGGAAACTGAACCCCCATCCTCTGGAAGAGCAGCAAATGCTCTTAACCACGGAGCCATCTTTCTCCAGCCCCACTTCTCCCCACCCCATTCCTTTTTTAGAGTCTCATGTAACCCAGGCTAGCCTAGAACTTCCTGTATAGCTAGGGTGATCTTGTACTCCTAATCTTCCTGAGTCTACTTCCCAAGTGCTAGGATTACAGGAGTGAGCCACCAGGCCAGGTTTATGATGTTCTGGGGGTGGAATCCAGCCAGAGCTTTGTTCATGTGCACTACAGGTAGATCTCTGAGTCCAAGGCCAACCTGATCTATGATCTTCAGAGTGAATTCCAGGGTAGCCAGGAATACACAGAGAAACCCTGTCTTGTCTAATAATAATAATGATGATGATGATGAGTTGAGAAAGAAGCACTGTCTAGTAATAATAATAATAAATAATAATATAAATGGGATAAAGACATTAGCTCACTCCTAAGCAGCCTTCTATTTAGCTATGTCTTGTGTCCATGAACCCCAAGGATATGAGTCTATGAGGTTGAGGGGTGAGAGCCAGTTTAGATCTGAGAAATTAAGTCTTAAACTGTCTCTTACTAACTGTGTGACTTTAGGTGAGTTACTTCACTTCTCTGGGCGTCAAGTTCTTCATCAGGAAGATGCAAGTTTCATAGTAAAAGCCCTTTAGACGCGAGTGCCACTGCCAAGCAATCCAGTCTGTGATTCTATGAATTGCCAGGATTTGCATAAATATAACATTTAGGTTTCTAAATGTCTTACATCTTTCAGCAGCTGGTTTGATCTCTGCTACGAGAGCTGTGAGTAAGCAGGCAGATGTGCCACACTTTCATACTCCCATTTCAGAGATGGAAAAATGGAGGCACAGAGAAATCAAGTGGCTAACAGGAGAACAAACAGTGACAAGTTGGTCACTGTCCAGGCCTGGACAGACATATAGAGAGCCATGGACCCCTGTCTTATGGGGCAGCCTCACAGGTGGAAAAGACCAGTACCACAAAAGAAAAAAAAGACAAAATCTTGCTTTGGTCTTTGGCAGCTTCATGACCCCAGGGATTGGACTTAACTTCTGAGCTGGGATTAGAGTTTCGAGCTTTGAGCTGCAGAGAATGAGAATTCTGCCTCACCCCAGCCCTGGAACCCAGAATCTGAATCTTAGGAACTTCATGATTTGACACCCCTCCCCCAAACACACACTCCCGTCCTGCCCTACAGAACCTGGCTATATGATCTTGAACTTTTAGCATCCTCCTGCCTCTGTCTCCGGAGTGTTGAGTCTACCAATGAGTGCCAGCATATCTGGCTATGATCTCACTTTCAGAGCCCAAGGCTTTATGTGGAGACAGCAAGGTCAGAGGTTCAAGAGAGACCTTGACATGTCAAATTCGAGAGCATCCTGGGATACAAGAGGCCCTTTCTTATGAGGCATGTAAAATGGCTTCTTGAGTCAAAACCTTTGTCACCATGCCTGATGACCTGGGTTAGTGTCCTGGAACCACAGGGTAGAACAAGAGAACTGAGTCCTGAAAGTTGTCCTCTGATGTCTACTCATTCACTGTGGCATGAGCATGCCTTTGACCCCCAACATACACACGTTATATATACACACACAACATACACACGTCATATACATACACACACAACACACACATATACACACAATGGTGATAGAAATGAAATTTGAACAAAGGAACTCACACAATATGTACTCACTGATAAGTGGATATTAGCCCAAAACCTAGGATACCCAAGATATAAGATACAATTTGCTAAACACATGAAACTCAAGAAAAATGAAGACTGAAGTGTGGACACTATGCCCCTCCTTAGAAGTGGGAACAAAACACCCATGGAAGGAGTTACAGAGACAAAGTTTGGAGCTGAGACTAAAGGATGGACCATGTAGAGACTGCCATATCCAGGGATCCACCCCATAATCAGCTTCCAAACGCTGACACCATTGCATACACTAGCAAGATTTTATCGAAAGGACCCAGATATAGCTGTCTCTTGTGAGACTATGCCGGGGCCTAGCAAACACAGAAGTGGATGCTCACAGTCAGCTATTGGATGGATCACAGGGCTCCCAATGGAGGAGCTAGAGAAAGTACCCAAGGAGCTAAAGGGATCTGCAACCCTATAGGTGGAACAACATTATGAACTAACCAGTACCCCGGAGCTCTTGACTCTAGCTGCATATGTATCAAAAGATGGCCTAGTCGGCCATCACTGCAAAGAGAGGCCCATTGGACACGCAAACTTTATATGCCCCAGTACAGGGGAACGCCAGGGCCAAAAAGGGTGAGTGGGTGGGTAGGGGAGTGGGGGTGGGTGGGTATGGGGGATTTTTGGTATAGCATTGGAAATGTAAATGAGCTAAATACCTAATAAAAAATGGAAAAAAAAAAGAAATGAAATTTGAAAGTTTTTCTCTTTAAGGAAACTGTCTTTGTTGGGCTGTGGTAGCACTCGCCTTCAATCCCAGCACTCAGGAGGCAAAGGCAGATGGATCTCTGAGTCTAAGGCCAATCTGGTCTACAGAGTAAATTCCAGGATAGCCAGGAGTACACGGAGAAACCCTGTCTTGAAAACCCAAAACCAAAACAAATGAAAAAAGAAAAAGAGAACGACAAGAAAAGAAACACTGTCTATAAATAAATAAATAAATAAATAAATAAATAAATGGGGTAAAGCTATTAGCTCACTCTGTGTATACAGGATAGGGCCACAGTTAAGTCAGCTGCTGGTGCCCAACACTTGCCCTATTGGGGAGCCTAACCTGGAAGTTTCTATAGGACTCTTTTTCTTTCATGGGTTTGAAACTGGGAGAGGAGAGGAGAGGAGCCCCTATCCATGGTCCCTCAGGAAGCTTATGCCAACAGCAACGTTCTTGTACAGAGCGGACCCCTTGACCTCAAGTAGGGCAAAAGAGGACACCACCAGTTTCCAAGGACCTAGCAATGGCTTACTTTTTTTTTTCTTCTTTTAAATGAGGGCCAGTGGGGACTGTGACTACAGATGCCCTCCATCTCTGATGGCGCATTCTTATCGAGGGCGACCGACCACAATGAGCAGCCTTTGAGAGACCGCAGCTCAGCTGGCTTTGATGTCACCTGGCCTGTGGCCTGCCTGTGTGGATGCAGCGATCCTTCTACCCGGCCACACGCCCACTGGGCCCCGCACACCCTGCAAGCAGCTGGAAGTCAGGCTTCACAGCCACTGTGAGAAGCCCCCACCGCAGGCCACTCTAACATCACTCACAGCTTCCAGTGCCTGCCCAAGTTCAAACAGGAAGCCTGGGTTTTTCCTGTGTTGACGACAGCTTGTGTTCTCTTTCTGTTCAGCTCTGGGGCGCCCTGATGGCTTGGGCTCCTGGGGATGAATGTTTGAGGGTATCAGTGTGCTTCGGGGTCTTTCTGGCAAAAGTCTCAGCAGAACCACTTCTTCCGGGAAGGCTGGGCAAAGGCCTGGAGGGTGGTCTAGATCATCAATTGCTTTGCCGGTGAAAGCGGACTCTGGCCAAGCACTTAGTGAGCCTGCAGTACACACATGTTCTATCAATCCTCACTGAAGTCGCATGTCTGCAGACAAGCCAGGCTCTTTGCATGTTCCTGGGATACCACCTGCTCTGTGCCCGTGGCCTAGACAGTCACCCAGGAGGTATCTCCTGGCTTTCCTCTTCCTCATTCCCTTCCCCAGCGGAGACAAAGACTGCCTGTCTCTTTTCCTCGGTGTCCCCGCGTGCAGCCCCTCCCCCTGGCACCTATGAGGGTCTTCCTCCACTATGTCTTCACAGTTCTGCCTCATCTCTTTCCACCCACAGACCACTTGATGGTGGTCAAAGCATCTTCCTCAGATGCCCGAGGGACCGTGTCAAAACCAGACATCTTTGCTTCTCATCCTTGCCCACCTCCTGTGTGCTGAGTCTGAACGCCCTACTATGGAGTCCTTCATCCATAGGAGCCTTCGACCTCCTTGAACGCACCCTTGCCTCTGTTTGTGCTGATGGCACCCAGGCCTTTGTGGGTCCCTAAAGAGGCCACAGTCTTATTAGTTTCCTGGGCTGACTGCATGGTTCTGACTGAGCCTGCTTGTCCCTGTCCTCTGTAGTATGCCAGTTCTTACCCTCTGTTGACCCCTGTCACTCTCCTCTGATATTAGCTTGCTGGATGGCTGACTGGTTTTAATATAGGGTCTCTTGTAGTCCAGCTTGACCCCTAATTTACTATATAGCAGACGATGACCTTGAACTCTCTGATCCATTGGTGCTTCCTCCCAAGTGCTGGGACAACAATATTTGCCCCCACACCAGATTTGATCTCTTTTCTCTGCATGTGTATGATAATCCATTCTGCAAGCATCCTCTTCAGGGGTCTCTAACCCCAGAAGGCAGGGATTGGATGTGGCTTCCTGTCTGAAGATCAGCCCCACCCTGCTTGGTTAAGAGGAGCCCTTCACGGTTGGGAGTGGAGAGGGGCCCAGGCACTGAGACCCCCCCTGCCTAACTCCCCGTTGGAGCATGTGAGTATGTTTTCCTGAAATGAGGCCTTTCCGTAGCTCAGCCTGCCTGCTCTCACCACATTTGGGCCTCTGTGGAAACATAACATAGGTTCCCAAGGGAGGGCTGAAGAGATAACCTGGTAACATTTAATGTGCATTAGGGTGCCTTGTAAATAACTCCAAGCATTTCTTCTCTTAAGAGACTAAACCTTCCCCTTAAACCTTTATTTTTCTCAATCAAAAACTCTTCCATCCTGGGCAAAGGGGGAAATTAGTGAAGAGCAAACCTCACCCCGACCTGAGCTTGAAAACCAGAGACTTCAAACGCACCCACCAAACTTCTCCTCTCTCCCTAGACAGGGTCTTGGGTAACCTGAACTGGCCTCAAACTCATTACCTTGAGTGACCTCCAGTTTCTGATCCTCCTGCCACCCACATCCCCAGTTCTGGGTTTGCAGGCATGCTCCACCCCGCCCAGTTTTATGCAGGTTTGGGATCTAACCCATTGCTTTGTGCTTAGCGGACAAACTCGATACCGACTGAGAGGCATCTCCATTTCCAACCAATTGACTGAGGGCTTACCATGCACAGCCTCTGCCTTCACGATCACCCAGGTGGTCACTGGGCCTGTCTTCTCTACACTGGGACTTGTAGGCTCTCTGCTTTGTGGGTATGCCCCAGAGTCATGTCTGCCGTCATTATTATGACATCAGAACTGACAGTCAGCCTGGCCACACTGTTGTCAACACAACTCCCAAGAGGCGAACTGAGGCAAGAGCATTGGATGTTTAAGACTAGGCTAAGCAACATAGCAAGACCCTGTACCAAAATAAAAGAACAGCTGTGAGTCACTGTGGTTAGAGTTTTGCATGTATTCTCCCAGTTAATCAATATTACAACCCTACATGCTAGTCATTCGTTGTATGAGGGGACTGAGGCACAGAGAAAAGCCAGGCCTCCCTTTGGCCTTCCCAGTACTTACTCATGCTGGCATAATGACTGTGGGGTATGTGTATGGAGTATGGGGTATGGGATATGGGATATGGGATATGGGATATGGGATATGGGATATGGGATATGGGGTATGGGTATGGGGTATGGGGTATAGGGTATGTGGTATGGGGTAGTTTCTTCAGAGCCAAGGGAAAAATGGAAGGTGGGTGGCCTGGGGAGGAGGGCTGTCCCAAGACTTGGCTGAGGTCAGATCTCCAGTTAATACCTCGAAAGGACATTAAAGGTACTCAATGAATGTCCAGAGGAATTCCCCCACAAGGTCAGAAGGGACTTTGGCCTTGCTCCCTAAATTTAATGTCACAGAATTTTCCTAAAGCAAGCTGCCCAATAGGGCACGATAGCATACTTCAGTAATCTCAGGAAACTAAGGCAGGAGGATCACAAGTTTAAGGTCAGACTAGGCTACAGAGTAGAATCTAAGCATTCGTTCAAAACAGCCTGATCCTCTAGATGTGGCAGTGCAGGTCTTTAAGCCCACCTCTCAGGAGGCAGAAGCCAGTGGATCTCTGTACTGCATAATGAGTCCCAGGCTTGTCAGGGCTACATAGTGAGACCCTGTCTCAAACAGAAGGCAGACAGACTGATGGACTGACTGACAGACAGACAGACAGACAATAAACAAATGAATAAAACTGAATTAGAATTGGACTTGGTGTCACGGGCTTGTGATCCTAGCCCTTGGGAGGCAGGAGCAGGATGAGGAAGGAGTTCAGAGCCTTTCTGGCTACACAGGGAGTTTGAGGCCAGCATCACTACCTGGCATCAAGCCTCGGTACAAACCCTAAGCCACACCTTCATCTTCTGAACCAGAAACGCCCTGTTTGGCTCAACATCTGCAGCTTTAGAAGCTCTTCAGGGAATCCTCATGCACTACAAAGTTTGAGCATCACCAAGCTCCAGAGACATTCTTTTCTCTCTGACTTGAATGCCTTCTCTGATAGAGAGCTCATTGCTCAACAAAGCAGCCAGCCATTAGCTGAAGTAGGCTGAGGTAAGCACAAGGACATTGGGTAGTTGTGGTAATCCAAACACGATGTACATTTTCAGCAGTGGGGGAGTGGGTACACACTTGGAATTCTGCATAGTCATCTCAGCCAAGCAGGAGGACACCCAGATCAAGTTCTGTCTGGCTACAGCATGAGATCAAGGCTAACTTGGGCAACTTACTGAGAACTTGTCTCAAAATAGAACATAAAAAGAAGGTGGTGTGGCTCAGTGGTGCTTACCCAACACGTGTGATGCCCTGAGTTTAATCCCCATACAAGAAAGAAAGGTGGATGATAGCCGGGCGGTGGTGGCGCACGCCTTTAATCCCAGTACTTGGGAGGCAGAGGCAGGTGGATTTCTGAGTTTGAAGCCAGACTGGTCTACAGAGTGAGTTCGAGGCCAGTCTGGGCTATACAGAGAAACCCTGTCTCAAAAAACCAAAGGGGGGGGGGGGCAGAGGCACACAGAGAAAGACAAAGAGAGACACACAAAGACAGAGATATATAGAGACAAAGAGACAGAGAGACAGAGAGAGAAAGAGAGAGGGGGGTAGATAATCTCCAAGATGTGCCATTAATAAAAAAGGTACTAGGAAGGAGCTGGAGAGACTGCTCAGTGGTTAGAGCACTGGCTGTTCTTCCTGAGGACTTGGGTTCAATTCCCAGCTGCCCCCCACCTCCATGGTAACTCACAATTATCTGTAACTCCAGTTCCAGGGGGTACAACACCCTTTTTTGGCTTCCATGGAAACCAAGTATGATGCAGGGAAAACACACACACAAAGCAAAATAAAATATAAAAAAGGAGTTGCTAAAGAAATATATATGTGTATTTATCTCAAATGTAGCTCAGCTGTAGAGTGCTTGCCTAACATGCACAAGACCTTGGTTCCATCCCAAGCCCTGCAAAAAAACCCAACCCTCTCAGGCTTATCTAATATTCTGATATATTCAGGTACAGTATACTGCAAGCAAATCCATCTACCACTGTGTGTGTGTGTATATATATATATATAATACACATGTAAATGAGTATATATGTATATATGAGAAAGTATATTGAAAACTGACCAAGAAGACCAATCCATCTGCTGCCTCTGGCTTTTTTTTTTTTAAGATTTATTTATTTATTATATGTAAGTACACTGTAGCTGTCTTCAGACATCCCAGAAAAGGGCATCAGATCTCATTACGGATGGTTGTGAGCCACTGTGTTGTTGCTGGGATTTGAACTCAGGACCTCTGGAAAAGCAGTCAGTGCTCTTAACCACTGAACCATCTCTCCATCCCCTGAGAGCTCCTAGCTTTAGCTATACTATTTTTCTTGGGAATTGGTATTATTGATGTTGATAATAGAAGTTTATTTCATTTAAAAGCCCATTTTAGTGCAGGTGAGATGGCTCAGCATGGAAACCACCTTGCCTCCAGCCTGAATTTGATCCCTAGGACCCACATAAAGGTGGAAGAAGAGAATTTACTCTACAAAGTTGCCCTCTGACCTCCCTGTGTGCACTGTGGCAATTGCCTGTGTACACACACACACACACACACACACACACACACACACACACACTCAGAGGGACAGAGAGATCGAGACAAAGTTGATTTTAAAGGATGTTGTCTCAGAGAAACAGGAGAGGGAGGGAAGGGGAAGGAGGAGGAAACAGTAGCAACCCCCTCCTCAGGGGGGGGTCTTCTTTAGGTTTGGGGGCTTCAGGGCTAGGAAGCCATCTATGTTCTTCATATAGGTGCAAGTGGTCACACAGGATGAGGAGAAGTGGGATTCTGGACGCTTGCCTCCCATCCAAAAGGAACCTTTGCCTTCCCAGGTCTTCTTGGACTTTAGAAGTTTCTTCTGCAACCCGTGCAAGCAGCTCATCACTGGCCTGAGGGTGGTCTGGTAGTAGGCTGAAAGTCAGATCTAGGGTGCATTCATCTTACACCTCTGCCAAAGAGCCATGAAGGCCTTCTGCTCACCTGAGCCCTTACCCATTCCTCCCATGAACAACCTGATCTTCAGTGGGAGGCTCCCTCTGGACTGTTGGTTCCTCTCTGTATTGCAGGTATCCCATGGGAGGCTGCCACAAACAAGATGAGAAGAGAGCTGCTCAGGACCCCAGCATCTGTGGGGGGACACAGCTCTGATCCAGTTGTGATGCTAAGATGCCATGCAGCTGCTGCCGGGGCAGAGGTGTGCCGGCATTGGGTGCCGGCATTGGGTGCCCTGGCTGACATGTGGGTGTGTGACCCCAGCACATGTCACGTTCGGTTAGCAGATTGCTGGGTGAGTGAAGAGAGGTTTTGGAAGGCGTCTGCAAGGTGGGCTCAGCAGCTGATCCCCTGAGAGTGGGGGCTACAAGGGCTAGCCGTTTAGGTATCTGAGGCCCCCCCTGTACCCTACAGTGAAGAGGGCTGCGTTCCACCCCTAGAAACTTCTGTATCCAGTTAACTTGATACTCTTAGCCTCAAGGGAGAACCAGGGCTTCCCCTTCCAGAGAGGGTAGGATGTGATGGATCCATGAGCACTGTCTGAGGCTGCTGGAGCCCAAGCTCTTAGTGCGCGAGGCAGTGGGCTGTGTCCAGGATCCCATCAGACACCACTCGCCCAGCTTCCCCGCCAACTCTGCAGTAATATTGGAACTAGGGTGGGGGTGGGAATGGCAGAAGTTTTTAATCCTTTGTGACTCAAAACCTGACTTCTCATTTCTTTCAAGCCTCTCCTCTAACCCAATAGGGGACAACGGAGCTCAGGGGAATTCTGCTCGGTGGAAAAGCTTCAGGTGTTACTTTTGGTCTGGGTGGAACAGGCCTCCTCAGCCTTCCTTACTAGAAGCTCAGACGGAAAAGTGCCCGCGGGCTTCGCTGGAGGGTCTGCGGATCTGACCCCTAAGGGACTGAGCCTGAGTAGGTAGGCATAAAACAGGGTCACCCCTCCGTCGAGTCCTAACTGGTCCTCTTCATTTACAGTTCCCAAGCAGAGAGCTTTGAAGTGGTAGTTGTCCCAGGTATATCAGCTTCTGCTCTGGCTTCGTCCATCTGTCCGTCTGTCTTCCAGTCTGCAATCACCCCACCACCTCCCGCCCCAGCGCCAGCACCTTGGGAGTGGTAGCCGGTGCTTTGCATAGCAATGGGTTGGTGACACCCACTGGGTGCTTTTTGTTCTTTGTGAACCCAAGTCCAGGGAGGAGAGCTAGGGACTTCCCTGCAGATTCCTGTTTTGAGTGTCATGGTGTAGGCATGTTCAGCTGGGGGGGGGGGGGCGGCAGACGGACCATACCAACATACAAGGATTTCCTCTCAAGGAGTAGGGAGGTCTGCGCAGGGCCAAAGCCCAAACGGACCTGCACCTGGCAAGTCAAGGTGCAAGGACCAGTTTCCAGTGGAATCCCTGCTTCAGACTTCTGACGTATGAATAGCATTGCTAACAAATAGCATAGAGGATCTGGAGAGATGCCTCTGTGATTAAGAGCACTGACTGCTCTTCCAGAGGTCCTGAGTTCGATTCCCAGCAACCACATGGTGGCTCAAAACCATCGGTAGAGCCGGGCAGTGGTGGTGCATGCCTTTACTCCCAGCACTTGAGAGGCAGAGGCAGGGGGATTTCTAAGTTTGAGACCAGCCTGGTCTACAAAGTGAGTTCCAGGACAGAACTCACAGAACTATGGCTCCTGGCAATCTGTCATGGCTGAGTTCTTCCAGTTTGAGGGATATGGATGGAGCCATAGAGTGGAAAGCAGGAAGCACGCAGAGTAGAGCCTCCTGACCAGATACCTGTAGGCTGTGCCCAGTGGTCTGTGCCAGTCTTCAGGGCATGGCCAGCATTCAGGCATTCTTAGCCTCTCTGGTACTGACCACACTAGGATGTCTCTGTCAGTGTGAGAGGGAGTGAGACAGCTCCATACTGCTGCCCCAGTAGCCTGAGAAGTTCCCCCTGGACTTTTAGGGACTTTGAGTCAAGCCAAACCTGGGTTTGTGGCTTTGAAGCTGAAAAAATTTACAGGACTGGATAGTTTACTGGGGCTGACAACTTTCTTAAATACATTTTTAATGACTTTTAAAAAACATTTATATGTCTGGCAGTGGTGATGGCTTTAATTCCAGCACACAGGAGGCAGAGGCAGGGGGATCTTTATGAATTCTAACTCTAGGCCAGCCTGGTCTACAGAACAAGTTCCAGGACAGCCTGGTCTACAGAGTGAGTTCCAGGACAGCCAAGGCTAGACAAAGAAACCCTGTTTCAATAAAAAAACAAAACAAAAACAAAAAACAAAGCAAAACAAAAATTTTATTTTATTTGTGCACACATGTGGGTTCTTGTGCCACAGTGTTTGTACAGAGGACAGACGACAGCCTACTGGGGTTGGTCCTCCCTTTCCACACTCTAGGTAGGTAGTGGGGATTGAACTCAGGTTAACAGGCTTGGTGGCAAGCGCCTTTGCCCCTGAGCCATCTCACTGGCCTAGAGGTATTTTAGTATAGGCTTATGCCTGAAGAGGAGGGGCAGTCAGAAGAAAGTTTAAGACATACCAAGTGGGGTGGGGTGGGGCAGGGTGTGTGTGTCTTAGGAAGAGTAAGGAGTAAATCAGAGGCCAGGCATGGTGGCACACACCTTTAAGCCCAGCACTTGGGAGGCAGAGGCAGGAGGATTTCTGAGATCAAAGCCAGCCTGGTCTACAGAATGAGTTCCAGGACAGCCAGGGCTACACAGAGAAACCCTGTCTCGTAAAACCAGAAAACAAAACAAACAAACAAACAAAAAACCCAACAACAACAGCAACAACAACAAAAAAAAAACCGCTTCATTTTAGGCAAAGGTTTCCAGGCAACAATCTTTCCACTCCAGGCACACAATTAAGCTTAAAGTGTGACATCTTAGGAACCCCTTTATTAAGTACATGCAGCCATAAGGGTGGGTTCTATAGCCAAACCGCTAGAGTCTGGGGGGGGGGGCATCTGACCAAGATAACATAGAGGTCAATAGGCCATAAAGTACACATGCCATCTCCCCTAAGCATAGGTAATGGTCCAGGGAGGGAAGAGTCTGGGATAACCAGTCTGGGAGATTTGGATTCTGTCTGCCTCTATAGCAAAAGGTGGGTGAGGTCTGCCTCTACATAGCAAAAAATGTCACCAGGTCATGAACAAAATCTACTCTCAAATCTCTGGATGGGAAAATATACATTTTATCTCCTCCAGTGAGAAAAGGTCCCTGTGTGTTTAACATGCCTGGTTTCCTATTGATCTGTGGGCATAAGGACCTTTGTGCCCCCAACACTTAGGGGGTTCCTTCTTCTTTCCCACGTCTCCTGTCCTGAGATTTCCCTCCTTTGGGTCCTGCCTCAGCCCAGCCTGTATCTTCAGAGCTCGCACTTTGACAGAAGTGTTAGACCACAAGAGTGAGTACTCCAACCCCAGCAAAGCCCCATGAGTCTCAGGGGCTGTGAGTCCGTCACCTTTGCTCTGTCTGCTCAGGACACTTGAGGTGTTTGAACATGGTCTTTCTGCAGCTTCTCTCTGAAAAGGTGGTGGCTAGTGAGGGGGTGGGCTGTGGCAGAGACCCTACACCCTGTGCAGTCGCTCCCATGATTACCAACCCTGGTTTTTAGGGGATGGCCAGTGGGAGACAAACAATGAGGCATGGGTCATGTCCTCTACATTCAAACACTCACTACACACACACACACACACACACACACACACACACACACACACACACACAAAATCCCCTTCATTCCGAAGCCCTGGTTATCCTTTGAAGTTTGAACTTGGCAGTTCATTACAGTAAGTCATTCTAAACTTCGATTTTTTTTTTTACCATTCATATTTTACTTTCATCTGAAAGCAAATGAAACCTGGGGGGGGAGTGCAGTATGTGGGGAGACTTGTTGGGGCTCCCAGGGGCACAGGAACTAACTAAAATTTGCTCTAAATCAATCTCTCTCCCTCTCCCTCCTCTCTGTCTCTCTGTCTCTCTCTGTCTCTCTGTCTCTGTCTGTCTGTCTGTCTGTCTGTCTGTCTCCCTCTCACACACACACACAAACACATATACACATCCCATGGAAGTCTGTCTTCTAAATATGCTTTAAAATTTGGGAGGAATGTAACAATTAAGCCTAGAGGTTTAAGGTTTAGTATGTGTGACTGTTTGTATGTATATATGTGTGTGTGTGAGTGTGTTTGTGTATGCATATGTGTGAATGTGTGTATGCGTGTGAATGAGTGTGTGTGTATACATGCATGTGTGTGAATGAGTGTGAGAGTGTGTGTATGAATGTATGTATGTGAGTGTGTGTATGTGTGTGTGAATGAGTGTGTGTGTGTGTATGCATTTTTTTGTGTGTGATAGGGTTTTATATTTTCTGGATTAACCTCAAAGTAGCAGTCTTGCCTCAGTCTCCTGAGAGTAAGGATTAAAAGTCTGTGTCATCATGCCCAGAGAACACAGCGTTTAAAAGACTGAGAAAAAATGGTGCTGGTCATGTAGCCAGGTGGGCAGAGTGCTGCTGGCTAGTGTGCACGAAGTCCCAGGCTGGGTCCTCAGCACAGACTGCATTCGGTGCTGCGTGAGGTGCTGCATGCCTGAGCCCTGGTACTGGAGAGGTGGAGGCAGGGAGACCAGACGTTCAAGATAATCCTCAGCAACGTAGAGTTTGGGGACAGCCTGTGTTACATGACAATTTATCTAAAAACTTACTTTTTATATTTTTATTTTAGTATCGGTGGGGTGAGAGGGTGTGTAAGTCTCAGTTGGTGTGCAGGAAAGAAAACAATTCACTAGAGTTGGTTCTCTCCTTCCGCAAGGTAGATTCTCGGGATTGAACTCGTCCCTGGGCGCTTTTACCCACTGAGTCATCTTGCCGACCCAAATAGGTTTTTGTTTTTAAGGAAAATACTGGGGAGTCAACGCATCCCATAAAGTGCTTGCAAACACCAGGACTTGAAGCAGGCCTGGAGAACTCACATACAAGAGCCTTGCAGCCTTAGAGCAGAGGAGGCTAAGACCGGGGTGGGGGGTGGGGGGGGTGGGGGAGTGTTCCTGGGGCTCACTGGGCTAGCCTAGCCTAATCAGCAAGCTACCTCCTTTTTTTGAAAGCGTAAACAAAAGGAAGTACTCCACAAAGAAAGCATAGGGAAACATCCCTCTTGTCAGCTACAAAAAGAGGTCAGAGAAGTGTCAAGGGAATCCTAAAATACCACAGAAAGGATGCGCTGGTCCCGAAAGAGCAACAGACATTTCTTCTGGCCTCTGCAGACACCTGCTGACATACACATGAAAATAAAAATGGGAATACATCGTTTTTTTAAAAAAAAATACTTTCTTTCCTTTTCTTTTTTTTCTTTTCTTTTCTTTCTTTCTTTCTTTCTTCCTTTCTTTCTTTCTCTCTTTTTCTTTTCTTTCTTTCTTTCTTTTTTTTTTTTTCAAGACAGGGTTTCTCTGTGTAGCCCTGGCTGTGCTGGAACTCACTCTGTAGACCAGGCTGGCATTGAACTCAGAAATCCTCCTGCCTCTGCCTCCCAAGTGCTGGGATGAAAAGCATGCACCAACACTGCCCAGCAGAAATACATCTTTTTAAAAGAGTAAATGCAATGAGAGATGCCGAGGTGAGGACAGTGGCCAGCATCTTCTTTTTCCCAACTAAATGTCAAAAGATGTCGTATTTGTATCACCAGTAAAAAGAATTTTTTAGGATGTTGCATTTTTTTGTTTTGTTTTTTTTAAATTTGTAATAAAATAGTGTATATTTAAAAAAAAAGAAAGAAAGAAAAGAAACCCAAAAAGCCCCAATCCTACTCACGGTCTCAGAGGAGGCAGCTGAGAGGCGGCTGGAGAGGTTAAAGCTACCCAAACTTGAGGACCAGAGTTAGGACAGAAACGCCATAAAAAGCTGGGTTGGTAGCTCACAGCCTCCTGTATGTAAATCCAGTATGGAGGATCTGAGCCTCTTCTCCCTCCTCAGGCCTCTATGAGGACACACACACAAACACACAGACAAACATACAGATACACAGACACACAGACACATACACACATATACACACATAGACACAGAGACACACACACATATACACAGAGACACACACAGAGACATATACACACACACATACAAACAGAGAGAGACACATAAATAAAAATAAAATTTAAAAAGAATATACAAGAAAACAGAATAGTTCTAACCATTTGTATCAGTTATCTATTGATGGTTAACAAACCACGCCCAACACCATTCCTCATGCTTTGGACTCTGGCTGGCAGCTCAGAAGGGCACTTTTGAATAGCTTGGCTGCTGGTCTCTGCTGGGGTCCCTGCAAGGGCAGCCGTCCTGTAGGGTGGTCTTCCCTCATGCACCTGGCAATTGCATTGAGTCACAGTTCCATTAGGTCATTGCAGACCCTTATGTTTGTAGGATTCCCCACAGGTCACTGAGCAGGGCAAATGCCATAAATGGCTGCTTTTGCAAGTCTTTGTTGGCATCATGGTTGTTAATGTCTGATTGGCAAATTATAACAGTTCTGGGCCAAAGCAAGTCACCGAATCAGTGTAGAAAAAATTGTGCATAGGATTAGATAATGGGGTAACATTCTAGCCAGCCCTGGTAGTACAAGACTTTAATCCCAACACTTAGGAGGCAGAGGCAGGCAGGTCTCTGAGTTCAAGGGCTGCCTGGTCTACAGACTGAATTCCAGCCAGGGTTGTGCAAAGTGACCATGTCTCAATCCCAAACACAGAGGAGTAGGTGGGAGGGCTTATTAGACTATTAACCAAATTACCAAATGTGGTAGTTTGAATAGGTATGGCCCCTATAGACTCATGTGTTTGAATGCTTGGCCTATAGGGAGCAGCACTATTAGGAGGTGTGGCCTTGCTGGAGTGGGTGTGGCCTTGTTGGAGGAAGTGTGTCACTGCGGAGGTGGGCGTTGAAGTCTCATATAAGCTCAAACTATGCCTGGTCACACAGTCCCCTTCTTCCTGCGGATAAAGATGTAGATTTCTCGGCTCCTCCAGCACTGTGTCTGCCTTCGCACTGCCATGCTTTCAGCTGAGAGACCAGACCAACTCCATCTTGGGTTCAGGCTCCATCTTAGAGAACCTGACCTAAGACTGAACTCAAGTTAACCACCAGGCCTGCACCTAGCACTGGTCTCCAGGTCACTCCCTAACAAGCACCAATCAGGAGCAATGCAGAAGTTGTACCTAAAGATCTTTACCTATGAAAGTTTATGGTTTGGCTCCTAACACCAGCCAATCATTTCAAAGGGCAACAAATTCCATAGTACCCCGCCACACATAACCAGATGTGTGTCATGCTGGATACCTCCTTGCCTGCTTGCTTGCCTCTATAAATGCTTGCTTGAAACTGGACTCGAGGGTTTACTCCCCCCCACCCCCCGTCCTGCCGTATCAGTGACAATGGTGTGGCCCAAGCTTGAGCTTGAATAAAGACCCCTGTGTATATTGCATCAGAGTCGGCTCCTTGGTGGTCTTTTGGGGCTCACAAAATGGGCCATGAATTATGGACTGAACCTCTGAAACTGTAAGCCAGCCCCCAAAGAAATGCTTTCCTTTATAAGAGTAGCCTTGGCCATGGTGTCTCTTCACAGCAACGGAAACCCTAACTAAGACAACCAAATTAGCAAGAAAATCCATATTGCTTTGGATGATACCAAGAGAGAAAACTGTTAAAATGCAAGCAGAGAGTCCAGAGCTGGCAAGATGGCTTCAAGATGGTGGTTGTCACAGGCTGGAGAGACAGCTCAGAGGTTAAGGGTACTTGTTGTTCTTGCAAAGGACCAGATTCAATTCTCAGCACCTATAGAGAGGCTCACAACCATCTGTAACTCCAGTTCCAGTGAGCCTAATGCCCTCTTCTGTCCCGGTCCATAGCCACTGGGCATGTGCACAGTGTACACACATACACATGCATACATGCATGCATACATACATACATACAGGTAAACACTTATACACATAAAATATGTAAAAAAAATTCTAGCTGGTTCTGGTGGAACATTCCTTTAATTTAGAACTTGGAGGCAGAGGAATTCACAGATGAATTTCTGTGAGTTCAAGGCCAGCCTGGTCTACATAGTGAGACCCCATCTTAAAAACAACCAAACACACAGACACACACACACACACACACACACACACACAACCAGAGTGGGGGGAATGGCTAGAGAATTGGCTCAGTAGTCAACAGCACTTGTTTTTGTTGTTATTGTTGCTGAGAGAGAGAGAGTGAGAACAATTAACAAAAAGTGAACAAATGAACTAAATAATATAAGAGAAAGATGCACGGTCCCAGTGAGAGGCTCAGCAGGTAAAGGTGCTTGTTATTCAAGCCTGGAGACTGGAGTTCAAGCCCCGGAACCGATTTTTTAAAAAGGATGGAGGGAAGGGACATCACAAACTCATCCTTTGTCTTCCAAGTTGCATGGTGTCGCATGCCTTCCCGCACTGAGAGGAAACATCCGGGTGTGGTGGCTTGTGCCTATAATCCCAGCACTTGGGAGGCTAAGGCAGGAGGATTACTGCGGGTTCCTGGCTCACACATCTGTAATCCCAGCACGGGGATCACCCTGAGTTGGAGGTGAGCCTGAGCTACATAAGGAGTTCCTGGGCTGCAAAGTGAGAGCTTGTCTCAAGAAACAAATCAAAAAGGGGAAGGGAAGTGGAGGGGAGGGGAGGGGGAGGGAGAAGGTGTCAGATACTTTGACTGGGAGAGTGGCTTTCTGGTTTCCTGGGTGCACCGACCTCAGTGCATTTAGTCCTGTGTTTCCCGAGGATCTTCCCGATGCCAGGCACTGTGCCAACCGGGAGAGCGGTTGGGTTGCTCTGGGATAATGTGAACTGAGCATCCTGGCACGGAAGCCCCGGGTCAGCTGCGGCTCAGTGGTGACCCTGTGATCATTATGTTCATATCTCTCTATTGGTTTCTAAGACATGGCATTGAGCGTTCCGCTGCGGAGGTACAGGGCCGGGCTCTCATTAGTCCTGCTTGGTTGTACCTGAGGCATGCTCATTAGTCTGTGTTTGGCTGTTCCCTGCGGTTGCTAAGGCTCCCAGCCCAGAGTGTAAACAAATCATCACTAGCAGAACCCTGGGTGAGAGGCCCTCTGTGCAGCAGTGCAGGCCTTGCCGGGGTCAGGAGGAGGCATCCCAAGGAGACACACAGTCTCCCTGGTCCTCTGCCCAAGCTGAGCTCTGGCCCTCATTCCTTCCTGAGTGTGCCTCTCCGCATCCACTTCAGCCACACAATCAAACATTTCTAACAAAAAGAAGAACCTGATGTGACATCACATTTAGGGAGTGTGTAAATTTGCTGTTATGAAGCTGTGGTCCTGAGCTTAAAGGAACTTTGTTGGGGGTAGAATGCAGTTGGCTTCGTTTTATCAGTGTGAGAGTTCTCTGAACATTCTAGAAGCCCTTGATGCCTTGGCTAAGCATATGCGAGAGCTCAGAAGGCCTGTGGTACCATGTCTGTTTGGCCTCAGAGGTGGTACATTGGCCTCTGACCTCGTGCTCTTAAACAAGGCAGTTCCACGTCCTGGAATATCTTGGGGGGCAAAGAAGCAGCACCCCAAGAGGCCACCCACTGCAGCACAAAGCATTCTGTCACTGCAATCTCCTTAGCTGAAGTGGGAAGACTCTGGCTTTGAAATTTCACTAGGCTCCCAGTAAAGCCAGTTTCCTTCTGGTCTGAGGCCGAGGAAGTCCTGTGTCAGAGCATGTCCAAGCCTAGGCGTTGGCACTACAGCCTGGCGGCTGGTGGGAGAGAAGCCATAAGAGGGCCCTACAGTGTGCAGGCCTGTCTGGACCATTCTTTTCCCATGGCCCCAAGCCTAAAGCTCCGGAGTTCCCTGCCAGCGTTGCCGCCTCACAGGCTGGCACCGCCTGCTCATGTGGAAGGCCTATAATTTGTGACTCATGGCCTGTCGCCGACTAGGTGTTGGCAAGCTCAGTGCCCGGAAGCACTGACTCACCAGGCTGGTCTGTGCCCGCAGCCTCCTCATGGGCATCGGGAGTAGTAAGGTCCACCAGGAGTTGCTAAGGACAGCTAGTTTAGCCCTTGAGAAGGGCGAAGGTGAGAGGCAGGACTGTCTCTGGGGCTTGGATACCAGTCAGAGGTTATTGAAACCCAAAACATTGGTGCTGTGTCAGGTATGAAAGCTTTCATCTCAGGAAGGCTCACGAAGGCCTTGACACCCATCGGCTTGTATTATAATCATAAAAAAGTGTCACGGGGGGAGGGGGCTGGTGAGATGGCTCAGCGTGATCTTCTGAAAGTCCTTAGTTCAAATCCCAGCAACCACATGGTGGCTCACAACCATCCGTAAGGAGATCTGACTCCCTCTTCTGGAGTGTCTGAAGACAGCTACAGTATACTAACATATAATAAATAAGTAAATAAATCTTTAAAAAAGAAGTGTCATGGGTTGGTCTCATGCTGCCTTCATTCAAATGCTAAATTCTGTACCCCAAGATCAGGTTGCTCCAAGACAAGCAGATCTTCATGTATACCAGCTTTTGTTGTGTAAACCTTGCCCCCCCCCAAGTTATCCATGATTGGTTAATAAAGATGCCTACAGCTTATAGCTGGGCGGAAAAGAGGTAGGCAGGGCTGAAGGGTCCCAGGCTTAGAGTCTCAGGGAGAGACCATGAGGAGAGAGAGAAAAGGACACTGGAGAAGAAGGAAGTCATCGTGGGATAGGTAGGCGGGTCATGAGCACGTGGACATGAGGGCCGGGACAGTTGGAGTAGGAGCGGCCCAGGAGGAACATGACGAGCGATATCTCAGGGTTATTGACAGAAAAGCAGCCAAAATAATAGCACAGAGAGCTGACGTCTGCCCAGCTCTGGTGCTTTAAGGCTTATTATAAATATAAAGGTTTGTGTCTTTTATTTGGGAACTAAATGATCTAAGACGGGGTAGGAGCCCCCAAATAATATTTACCACAACACTGAAGACACATTAAAGCAGTGTTTTTCAGCCGGTGGGTCATGACCCCTTTGAGAGAGGTCACCTAAGACCATTGGGAAGCACAGATATTCACATTACGATTCATAATAGTAACAAAATGACAGTTATGAAGTAGCAATGAAATAATTTTACTGTTGGAGGTCACCACAACATGAGGAACTGCATTAAAGGGTCGCAGCATGGGAGGTTTGAGAACCTCTGCATTAAAGGAATTCTTTTCCCTTATGGTCAAGACAATGAAAGCTCTGGCCTGGGTTTTTTACTTTTTTTTTTTTTTTACTGGGTTTTTTACTCGTTTTTTTTTACATTTACTTCAACAGATTAGTCATTGGCTAAAGGGCCACCCCTCTGGAAGATGGGGCTACCCTTTAGGAGTGTGGATTTACCCTGGCCACACTAAAGAGATAGGAAGAACAATTAATTATCCTTCAATGAGATAATGTACTGTTTACAGTTTTCACTCCTATTATTTGTGTGTGTGTGTGTGTGTGTGTGTGTGTGTGTGTGCATGCTGTACCTGAAGAGGCCAGGAGAGGGCGCCAGATGCCCTGGAGCTGTTGTTTATAGCTCTTATGAGCTACCCGACCTGGGTGACGGGAGCCAAACTCTAGTCCTATAGAAGAACAGCCAGGGCTTTTAACTACTGACCCATCTCTCTGGCCCCGAGATAACACACTTCTGTTTCCCACAATTCCTGCCTCTGTGTGCATTTGCTGAGCTGCAGCCACACAGCTGACTTGGTAAGTTGGCTGGATTTCCTGAAGCTCGGGAAAGTGAACTTTCTCTCTTTCCTAAGTTTGCTGTCCATAAGCATTTAACTTCACTCTTTCTCTAAGTCCCCTTCCCTACCCTTGGCTCTTTCTCTGCAGTGTGGCTGACTCCATGCTAGCCAAACTCAAAGCAATGGCAGACTCTCTTTCTTCGCCACCTCCTTCCCCTATGCAGCCCACGAGGTTCATCGCTTACCTGCTTTGGAACTTTTCTTCTAAACTGAAATGAGATGGGATTCCCTTAGAGTTGGTTCTTAAGTTCTTTTATGGCTGAGTCTGACCCAAGAGCGAACCCTGATTTCCTGCTAACCCCTGGGAATGGAAGTTCCTTCCCTCTTCCACCCCACTGTGTCTGGAACATACTGTATACAATCTGCTGCTATACTAGGCTGCCCAAGACTGCTTATGACTCACCAGCCGGGGATTCGCAGTAAACCTGGGCCCTCCTGCATTCAGCCTGGCAGAGCACGAGCCCAGACATCAGACCGAGAAGAACACCTGCTTCTTTTCCTTCCTCCCACTTGTTTTTCTGCCTCTCAGACTGGCAGCAGAATGTAAATAAAGAGCAAATGCTATTCAGTGTTGAAAAGGGTGTAGGGAGCTTCGTACTGTGCGGTGCAGCCTGTTTCCTAATTTAATTGTATTTATGTGTATATGTATGTATTTAGTGTGTGTACATGCGCGAGAGTGCAAGTTTGCGTATGCAGTCATGCCGTAGAATGTGTCAAGGAGCAATGTCGTGGAGTTAATAATTCTCTGCCTTCACATAGGTTTGGGGGATTGGACTCAGGTTGTCTGGCCTGGACAGGAAGTGCTTTTTTACTGGATTCATCTTGCCAGCCCTAATTTTTATTTATTTAGGTTTGAGCCAGGGTTTTACTGTGTCTCCTGTGTTCAGGAGCTCACTATGTAGACCGGGATGGCTTCAAACACACAGAAATCTATCAACCTGTTTGCCTCCTGCTGAGCACTGGACTTAAAGGTGTGCGCCACCACACCCAGTGTGATTTTTATTTTTAGAATGAGTCCACTTGCTTTATTGAGAGGATCAAAAGTTCAAGTCAGCGTCAGCTGCATAGCGAGACCCTGTCTCGTTAAGAGAGAGGAGGTTGGGAGTGGTGCCCAGGGTCCCAGCACTGTGCTGGGAAGGTTGCGGGAGGAGGATCAGGAGTTCAAGACTCTCCTCAGCTAGATAGCAAATTCCAGACCACCTGGGGCTGCACGAGATCCTAGCCTTAAAAACTAGAGGACACACACACACATGAGAGAGAGAGAGAGAGAGAGAGAGGAGAGAGAGAGAGAGAGAGAGAGGAATATGAATGACTATATGAATACACAGGAGTTGAGGCTCATCTCAAGGAAGTCAGATTCTAATTATTACATCAGCCAGAGGCTGGAAAAGGCACGGTAGCACTTGCTGCCCTTTCAGAGGACTGGAGTTCAGTTCCTAGCACTCAAGTCAGGTGGCTCACAACTGCTTATATACCAGTTCCAGGAGGGTTCTGATACCCTCTTCTACCTTCCATGGGAACCTGTGGTTGTGGTTACATGGTTATATGTGCACACGCAACTCTCACAGAACACCCACAAATTTATATATATATATTAAAGGCTAGGCATGGTAGGGCATACCCTTAATCCCAGTATACTTGGGAGGGAGAAGCAGGTAGGTCTCTGTGAATTCAAGGACAACCTGTTCTATATTAGTGAATTCCAAAACAGCTACATAGTGAGATTGAGCCTGTCTCAATAACAACAAAGATAGTAATAATGAAGGAGGAGGAGGAGGAGGAGAAGATAATTAGAGTGGGTATGATAGAATGTGAGACAAGTAACAGTTGGTAGCCCCTTAACTACTCATGTGCACTAGTTCTTAGTAGGAGTTGTATCAAACCGCCACAAACCGGTGGCCTGACACTGTAAGAATGCAGTATCTGAAACCTGGATCCTGGGAGACTTCACCTCTGGCATCCATTTGCCGCCCACAAAGACCTTGTCGCGTCCCAGCAGGTCAGCCCCACCCTCGCCACCACATTGGCAGAGCACCTTGGGCATTAGAAACCAAGTAATTAGTACTCCAGGGTAGCTTCATTCAGAAAATTACCGCACCAAGGACGAGTCTCATTGAGAACCAGCTTAATTAAAAGACACTTGGTGGATTCCTGTAAGAGATGAGGATGGCGCTTTCCAGAAGTGTAATGGAATGTTTTACTGCATATCAAGTAGTTATTAAATCCTTAATATCCTAATTCCTGAAGAATGCCATTGTCAGGGACAACCACACGCCACAAAGGAGAGAATTGTTCCCTTTTCTTGGCTCCAAAAGCCACAGGAAGTCAGAAGAGGGCTGGGCTCCTCTGGGCTGCCTCCTTCTCTGCCTCTGCTCTGGGTGCAGGAAATGCCAGCTCTCCGGGGAAACCCAGGTTTATCCGGGTATGGCAGCATGCTGCTATAAGCCTTGCCCTCTGGAGATCAGTCATCCTCAGCTACAAGATGAGTCTGAGGCAAGCCTGGGCTCCATGAGACCTTGTCTTGAAACAACAGATTTGGAAAAAAGGAAGAAAAAGTGGTGCAAAAATGTGTTCCTTGCTGTAGGGGGGATTCACTGGCAAACAGGTCTAGGGCACCTATGGGGTTTCTTCTTCTTTCTATTCTTACCCTGTTTTGACACTTATCTCTAACATAATTGTAAACTCCCCAGAGCCTGTGACAAAGTTATGTTACTCAGCAAACAGAGATTTACAGATATAGGGAAGCTCAGGTCTTAGAGAGAGGCCATTCCCCAAGCAGGCTCAGTGACATTGCTGGAATCACAGCAGAAGCTGAGCCTGGCTGGAGATGTGCTGGCGTGGGGACTGGGATCACGTCAGGAGCCAAGGAATGACAGCAGAGGCCAGCAGTGAAAAAAGGCAAGGCCACAGAAAAGAGAGCCATGGCTGCTGGAGAGAGAGGCACAGCCACTGAAGAGAGCCGCTGAAAAGCCACTGCTCTATTGGTGCCTTGGCTAGGACCTCAGTCCTCTAGGTGGTGAGGGGTGTACTCCTGTCTGTCTGTTACATTGGGATGTGAAGCCAACACCCTAGGACAGACATGCATGTGCACACTCACACACACATACACATGCATGCATGCACACACGCACGCACACACGCACACATGCATGCACGAAAGCATATGCATTTGGTGAGGATAGCACATGGTGCACATGTGGAGGTCAGAAGACAACCTCCAGAAATCTGTTCTCGCCTTCTACCATGAGGATCTGGTTGTCAGGCTCCGTGGCACGTGCCTTTATGTGATGTGCCATTTTGCTGGTTGGAACCTGTAACTTTATTCATTGTGGGCTTCGTGGAAGTTCAGCCCATGATCTGACTGAAGACGTCAAGGCACAGGGCTGTGCAGAGTTCATTCTGTTGGGAGTTGCTGGACCCTTTGGTCCTAGCAGCAGTTCATTCACCAAATGCTTCAGTCTGGGCCCTGCCATCTGTCTAGAGTAGGCTGAGGGTGTCTCCAAGGAAGATGAGCTTACAAGGAGTCAGCCATGTGTGGGGCTGGTCTCTTCTGTGTGCTAACCCTCAAAATGACACCGGGAGGCAGTGTTGACTGGGTGGACAGAAGGGCCAGTGATGGGTGCACAGTGTGGGTACCAGTTACTTCTACAAACACACAGACCAGCAGAGCTCACACATGGCGTGCATACAGTGAAAACACACACGGGTAACGAGGTGCACACACAACCTGCACAGATCACATATACACATATAGCTTCACATACAGGTGCACAGAGAGATGTGTACACAGAGATGTACACAGCCGCGCACACCTCATGTGCCACGGAGCTACGGTCTGTGGAAGACAGATGTGCATTGTAGGAGCTAAGATGGCAGCTAGCTGGGCAAAGCTTTGTGAGTTCAAGGACACCCCGGGGGCTTTCCTGTGGGCCCAGCAGCTGGGGACGCAGGCAAGAAATATGGCTCAGGTCTTTCACTGGTGGGGAGCAGACACCCGGATGTTGGCTGCCGTTGGTGGGGGCCGTTGGCGCACACCTGTGCCATGTAAGCTGAGCAAGGGTGGGAAGGAACAGAGTTCCCGTGCAGATGTCCCGCCAGCAAGAGGGGGTGACCTTGAAGCTTAGGTTCCAAAGTGCAACTCAAGTTGATCCTAGAGCAGACCCCCAGGAGGGAAGGGGAGACTGGGTGGGATCCAGAAGAGCGCCTGCCGTGCAGTGCTTTAGAAAGGCACCGTCTGCTCAGCTTTTTCTTTCTTATTTTATCTTACACGTTATTATTGTGTTAGGAAGCACGCCTACTATGGGGACATGTGCGGAGGTCAGAGGACAGCTCTGTGGAGTTGGTTCTCTCCTTCCACTTTTTATGATCTCGGGGACCAAACTTCAGTCACCAGACCTGGGCAGCAATCGCCTTTAGCCGCTGAGCCATCTTGCAGACCCCTGCTTCAGCATTATCATCTCTGAAATGGGCTAATGAAGATACCTCCCTCTGGGGATGCAGGGAGGATTGGATGAGATTGGGAGCCACTGCTTTGCTCAGTTCCTAAGGACTAAAAAATGGTGGCCTTTAACAAAAGCCTACCCATCCCCATCATGAGTGCGCCATCAGAAT
This sequence comes from Mus musculus, assembly GCF_000001635.26. Classification (NCBI taxonomy): domain Eukaryota; kingdom Metazoa; phylum Chordata; class Mammalia; order Rodentia; family Muridae; genus Mus; species Mus musculus. Next base: position 52,340,307 of record NC_000077.6, read on the forward strand.
GAGAATGAGGAGCTGTTGGCAGCGAAAGTCCTCATTCTATAGTCACCTCCCACCAGGCAATTGAATCCTGCTCTGAGTGAGTTAGTTCCTGGCCCTGGTGTGGTCCAAAGCTGAGCTGCTCCTAGTCTGGCTTGTTGTGTGTCCTTGAGTAGTTGCTCTGCCTTTCTGAACCCCGGCGGCCTCATCCACTCTAGCATAACTGCCTGTGAAGAACAAATAAGATGGTGCATCTAAAACTATCAGGCGAGACCAGGAATCAGCCGGGAGCTACAATGGTTCAGGCTTTGGAATATCACTCTATAGGCTGTCTGCCGGCCACCACCCTTCAGACTGCCACTCACAGGTGCCCGTGAAGGCTGCCGAGAGGCAGTCCCCATCAGCCTGTCTCCTACACCCACACACTCTGTGTGGAGACCACAGGCGCCCAAAGGGTATGCTAGTCTCTGCTCTACCGCGTACCCTCTCCTGAAGGCAGGCATTTCAGAGATTCCAGTTTCACCAGGAAGCTCAGATCCAACAGGTCAGTTGGACAGGACCTGACTGCACACCCTGGAGACAGCCCGTGCTAGATGGGCCAAGCCTGTCCCTTGGGGCAGGACATCTAGCCTGGGCCTGTGAACTAAGGGATGGAGATAAATTTGCACTAGGGGCTTGCATCAACTTAATCCATTCCCACCCATGTAAGGAATTCTGGAGCCACTGAATGAGAAGCCTGGCCCTACCTGGGCCTAGTTATCCTCAAAGAAACGCTACCCAGCGTGAGTGGCGGTGGCCATGGCTCCGGCCCCTCAAAGCGGTGAGCAGACAGCCTTGCTGCTGAGTGTCCCCCTCCCCCGCCCTGCCCTGACTCATCCAGAAAGCACGTGGCCACAAGAGACTCTGTCCTTTGCCTTGGGTTTCTGCTCCCCACTCAAACAACCTTGTTTTCAAGTGAAAACCCACAGAGCGCTCTCCCCGGCTCTGATCCTCCAAACAAACAAAGGATGTTGGTCTGTGTTTTGGTTTGTTTTGAAGCTGCAGAAGAGAGAGGGAAATGGGTCACCTCAGGAACTCCAAGGGTGGTGGCTGAGGGGTGTGTGGTGGCCTTGGGGGGGGGGGTGGTGCCTAGCTCCAGAGCACTGTTTGGCAAGGTCACCCTGGGTGGGCCCTAATCCTCAGGGAATGACCCCCCCAGGATGCTCTGACCTGGGTGGGGGTCCTTATGGGGCTCCAGGATAGGACCACATGGGGAAGGCAGCCGGCTGGGGTCCTAGGCAAGACTCAGAGATCCTTTGCCAGGTGATCAAGCAAAGCTTGTCTTTCTCTGAAATTCAGTTTCCAGGCTACCAGGCTCAGCCCTGACCCCAGCTGCGGGAACCTGGGGCCACTGGGGACACACTGTCAGGCCTGAGGCCGGCTTCCTGCTTCTTTCCGATACTCTGCAGAGGCCCCCACAGTACCTAGGACCCAGGTTTTATGGCTGTGCCCTTTTGGGGTCTGTGGCTGTTCCTCCAAAGTGCTTTAACCTCTTCCCTTCTTGCCCATGTGGCAATCCGGATGGCAGCCAGCCCCTGAGGGATTTGTTTTTTGAGGCGAGGTCTCAAGGAACCAGGATTAGCCTGAATCTCACTGTGTAGCCAAAGATGAACTATACAGTCTGATCGTTCCGTTCCCACCTCCCAAGTGCTGGCAACACTGGCGTGGACCACCACACCCTGGTAAACAGCACTGGGGTTTGAACCCAGAGCTTTGTGCGTGTTAGGCAAACACTCTACCAACAGCTGCATCTCCAGCCATTTGTTAGTTTTACCATAGGTCTTACACGTAGCCCAGGGTGGCCTTGAACTCATGGGGATCCTCCTGCCTCAGCCTCCCCAGTATTAGTGTTAGGCATAAGTCTGCCCAATGGTTCATGCTCAGCTCAAGTCAGTGTTTTGGCGTGTGTGTGTGTGTGTGTGTGTGTGTGTGTGTGTGTGTGTGTGTCCTTAATTCTTATTGTGAAAGAGACATAGCTCGTTTGGGCAAGATACACAGCCTTGTTTTGCACATTATATAGAGAGGCTCCCAGGCCTCCCTGCTGAGTCCTTGGCCAGTTAAAGTAAAGCAGGCAGAAGCCTCCTGAGGACCCATTTCTCACTTTGGAGATGTCATAGTGAACTCTGGGTGCTGCCGTCAGAGAAGACATCTCATTGATGAGCAAAAGATAATATGGAGAGCCCAACCTGGGCCTTTTTGGGGGTTCCCCTGGCACTGGAAGGGCTGTGATGACACCATTTGCTTTCCCCCTGGCTGTCGTAGGTGTGTGGGCAGGTGCTTTGGGAGGAGGGGGCTCTGCAGCACATCCGCCCACCCCACTGATTCCACAGGAGCAGAATTGAAAACACCCCTGAGTGGACATCTTGGTAAAGCCACGAGTGAACAGCGAGTGGGGGCGTACACCTGTAATCCCAACACTTGGGAGGTAGAGGCAGAGGCAGGTGCTTCTCTGTGAGTTGGAGGCCAGCCTGGTCTACAGAGTGAGTCCCAGGACAGCTAGGACTACCCAGAGAAACACTGTTTCAAAAAACAAAAACAAAAACAAAAACAAAAGCAAAAAGTCACAAGTGGAGCCAACCAGGTGTCTATGGTGCACAGCTGTAATCCCAAAACTTGGGAGATAGAGGCAGTCGGATCAGGAATTCAAAATCAGGAGGTCAGCGTGCAATACACGAGACACTAACTCATAAAAAGCCAAATAGGATGACGGGATGTCAGCAAGAAAAGGGGCTTGTCCCACAAGCCTGGTGACCCGTGTTCCATCCCCCCAAACCATGCAAAGGTGGGAGGGGAAAATTGACTTTAGAAATTCCTCCGTCTTCCGCAGGAGTTCTCCATGCCCCCTCCTCCTCCCCTCCCTCTCCCTCTCCTCCCCTCCCCCCCCCATAGTAGTTATAAAATTCTTAAAAAGCTAAACAAACAAACAACCCACCTCAGTGGCCAGAGGCTAGTGAGGACTCCCAGGTTCACCCTCTCTCTTACCGTTTGGGCACCAGGAAGAAGAAATCCCTTCTCTTTGGTCATCTTCTAGCGCCACCTGGTGGCCAACTTTTCAAATAGCAACGGCGCTTTCAATAGACTTGGTCAGAGGGAGCTTCAACAAATGCAGTCAAGGCAAAAATGGTCTTTGGGGCAAGGGCCAGCTATGGTAGCGCTTCCCCCAGATGATTTCAACATGAGCCAGGGTGGAGAGTCGCTATGATACCATAGGTAGGTTTTTTGTTTCTCTAAACACCAGCAAGGAAGGGTGAGTGCGATGGATGGGAGACACCCCAGGCGCCTTCCACAGAGCTTTACTTCGCTGGTGTGGAATCTCCCTTCATTGCTAAGGGCTCAGAGGCCTTCAAACCAGTGGACAGTGACCACCGGAATGGAGCACCGCGCAGATCACCCACGGAGCCCATGATAGACCCTCACATCATTGTCTGTGCTGTTTCACTAATTCCCAGTTTTCATTCAGAGCCTTTATTAATTTATTTTATGTCTTTATTTTTGGGCTAATATCTTGTCCTGTTATTTAACGTGGTGTGTGTGTGTGTGTGTGTGTGTGTGTGTGTGTTAGTCACACGTGAGCATGAGCACATTTGCCCTGGCATAGATGTGAAGGGTCAGGAATCAGCCCTGTCCTACAGTGTGTTCTGGGGATTGACCTCAGGCCCTCAGGCTTCTGTGGCAAGCACTTTACCCACTGGGCCGTCCTGTCAGCCTTACTTTGAGCCAGGGTCTCTACTGAATCTGGAGCTTATCGGTTCAAGACCAGCATATCTTTCAGAGAATACAATTTAATTTACTATGTATAACATAGTTAAGTTGCTGGCCCCAAATATCCTTCTGAAAAACAAATGTCCTAGTATCTGGTACTTTTTATCTTTATTTTTCTTTTCTTTTTTTCTTTCTCTTTTTTTTTGTTTATTTTTGTTTATTTTTTGTGGATTTTGTTGTCATTTTGTTTTGGAGAAAGAGTTTCTCTGTAACAGCCCTTGCTGTCCTGGAACTCTATGGACTAGGCTGGCCTTGAACTCACAGAGCTGCCCCCTCACCCCATGGCGTTCTGATATAAAACAAATGTGCCACCATGCCCGGCCCTTGTGGGTTTTTTTTGTTTTGTTTTTGTTTTTGTTTTTGAGGCAGTGGTCTCACCACGTATCTCTGGCTGTCCTGGAATTCACTCTGTAGATCAAGCTTGCCTCACTCACAGAGATCTGCCTTCCTCTGCCTCTGCCTCCCCAGAGCTGGAATTAAAGGTGTACACCACTAGCAGTGGCTAGCTAGAATATTGTTATTTTTATGTTTTAGTTATTTGTTTGTCTGCTTATATATTTGGTGGTGGTGGGAGGGTTTGGGTCTACATGAATATGAAAATCAGAGGACATTTGGGACCCACCCTTTGGATTCCAAGGAGTAAGCTGATCCCAGCTGTCAAGCTTGACAGGAAGCATCCCTACCCACTAAGCCACCCCACCACCCCTACATTTGTTTCTTTATGCTGCTCTGAATTAGCACACATTTGGTGGTCCAAAGAAACACCATTTTGAGTCAGGAGTGTTGGTACACACCTAGAATCCCAACCCTTTCGAGACAGGAGCAAGAGGATGACCAAGGCCGCTCCGGGCCACATTAAGTATGAGGCCATCCACGCCTATAGCCTGAGACCCTGTCTCAACAAGACCAAACAATATTTACAGTGCTGGCAGCCAGAAACCTAAAATGGCTTCCCTGGGTAGGCACAAAAGTGTCGTCAGGCAGGCTTCCTCCCTGGCTCTCAGGGATATCCTTATGTTTGTCTTCTTCAGCCTGAGGAGTTATGGTTCCTGCCATGTAGCCTCTTCCTCCAACTTCAAAGCCAGCAGGTGACGTCTTCTCTTGTCACTGGAGCTTCTTCAGAGCAGGCGCTCCTGTCTCCCTGTGTGAGGACACAGATGAGTAGACACGGGGGCGGTCCCATGAGATAAGGAATTCCTATTGCCTCTGGGTGAGGGGGTAGCACACACTTTTAATCCCAGCACTGGAGAGGCAGAAGCAGGTGGATCTCTGGAGGCTCCTGGTCTACAGAGCGAGTTCCAGGACAGTCAGAGCTACATAGAGAAGCCCTGTCCCAAGGAATCCAAAGAAGAATTCCCATTGCCTCCATGTGGTCTATCACATGCAACACATCGATCCCCTATCCATAGTGATGTAGTGCAGGCACACCCACTGAACTGCTAGTAACGGAAAAATAGAACGCACGGGGTGCTGGAGAGATAGCTCAGTGGTTAGGAGTGCTTGCTGCACGTGCAGAGAGCAGAGCTTGGCTTCCAGAACCCATATCTCTGGCCCCACACTCCATCATGGCTGTTAAAGTCGATCTCTGTCTGTGCCATTCTATCTTAGTCTCTCAGTTGTCCCCAAGACCATACTTCTCACTTCACAGAGACATCATCTCTCTCTGAAGCCTGATCTCCTGGAAGGAAGGCAAGGACTTTGGCATGCCTGGTCCCTCCAAGGTCCGGCACAGAGGCCTGCCCATGCCCCCCCCCCCCAGCATTATCCCTTGATTGGCTTCAGGAAGGTAAGGTTTATTCTGGTTTGAGGGTACTCCGTTGTGGTGGGGAAGGCTTGGGGGCAGGAGTGTGTGGATTCTAGTCACACTGCATCTGCGGGTAGGAGATGGGAAGGGGTGCCAGTGGTCGGTTTGCTCTTTCCTTTCCTCCTGTTTGATTCAGTCTTGCCCTCCCCCCCCCCCCCCGCGTCCCTGCCCCCAGTCATGGGATGGTACCGCCTACATCCAGGGTCTTCCCTCCTCTGTGCAACCGCCACACACGGGTGTGTTTCCTAGGTGATTCCAAACCCAGGCAGGTTGACAATGAAGATTAATTATGACAGCCTCCTACACCCAACCTGTGAAGATCAAAAATACCTCAAGAGGTTGCTAAAATGCTCCCCAGAAGCAAGGACTGAATCTCCTTTGGGATCGGGTCAGAGAGCCATCAGAACACGCTATTGGGGATGAAAGGCAACCCTAATCGTTTTCTTACTGGCCCCACTTTCCTCATCAGGAAAAAAGTGCACTGATGCCTGCAGGAAAATGAATTTTCTTCAAGAGATCACACAGGCTTCCAAGCAAGCAACCTGGGGTGGTGCTGCCACCTCTTGGTGAGTGGGTGGAAGTACATCCGTGGGCGTGGTTGGCAAGCTATTGCTACCTAGTAAGAGCCTCTCTATCTCTGCCAGGGAGCCCAAGTAAAGGCCAGGCAGAGTGGACAGAAATAGAGGAGTCAGCAAACACAGGGAATTTTATATCAATCAGTGGTGTTGAGAAGAAACCTGGTCTAGGTTCAATTCGCCCCTTTTCCTGTATCATTATGTATCTCCGACAAGAAAAGGACACCAAGAGCGATTTGCCCCACAATAGCTGCCCTTGACTAGATTGGTGGGCGTCCCAGAGGCTGTCCCCTCCCCCAAGATTGGCCTCTGTGGAAATCAGGAGGGTGGCGCAGCCAATGGTCGCACCTAGATCCGCCATCTTCCCCAGAGGCCACGCCTCCTCCGCCCTTTCCCCAGTTACAGCTAGAAACTCAGCTTCAGTCCGTGAAGTCTACGATTTCCACTTCATCTAATTCATTTGACCCACTGCCACCTTCATCTTAAGCCCGGCTTCCCTGGGACTGTACTTTAGTCTTCCATGACTCTGGCTGCAGTGTTCATGGGGCTGTATTCAGCTGTGTTTGGCTACGCCTAGAATCTTCTATGAGACTGCTACAGATTACATTCCTGTAGCATTCCTCTTTGGAGGAAAATGGGGTGAAGACGCTGCTAGGGGCCTTTCTCAGCTTCTTTTTAATTTTGATTTTCTTCTTCCTCTTCCTCTTCCTCTTCCTCCTCCTCCTCCTCCTCCTCCTCTTCTTCTTCTTCTTCTTCTTCTTCTTCTTCTTCTTCTTCTTCTTCTTCATGTATTTATTTATTATATGCAAGTACACTGTAGCTGTCTTCAGACATACCAGAAGAGGGCATCAGATCTCATTACAGATGGTTGTGAGCCACCATGTGGTTGCTAGGATTTGAACTCAGGATCTTCAGATGAGCAGTTGGTGCTCTTAACCTTAACCTCTGAGCCATCTCTCCAGCCCTTTTTTCTTCTTCTTAAACATAGTCTCATTGCATAACACTGACTGGGCTAGAACTTGCCATGTAGACCAGGCTAGCCTCAAACTCAGAGATCCAACTGCCTCTGTCTCCTGAGTGCTGGGTTTAAATGTGGGTCCAGTCAGTCTTCATTTTTGTTTTGTTTCGCTTTGCTTTTATGAGAAAATATCTCACGTGGTCCAGACTTCAACCTTTCTCTGACCTTGAACTCCTGATCATCCTTCCTGTACTCCAGAGTGCCTGGGTCACAGGCATGTGACACTGTGGCCAGTCTTTACATGCTATTTCTACGGCATTTTGAGCAAAGTCTATCTAATCCTTTGATTATTAGTTTTGCAAGGGCAGCGGCGGCACCCGATTCTCCCATATCCTGTTCTGGCTCAGTTCTTAGTGCTGGGGAGCAAGACTTTCAGTGGAAGCTGAGTGAGCGAGGGACATCTGAGGGAGAGGGACAGGACAGAAGCTGAGAGATGTCCGGGCATAGGTGTGCTTCCTCCTACCATGCAGGTCCCAGACCCTGAAGAAGGTACAGGGCTGTGGTGGTTTAAATGGGAATGGCTGCCAACAAGGGTGAGCACACACACACACACACACACACACACACACACACCTGCACATATGCCCCTGCACACACACTAAATTGTTGAGGTTTGGTTTTGGTATGTATTGTAATACTAAATACTGGTTCCCAGGGACAAGAGAATCTGCACACACATAAGAGATACCATGTAATCTTGCTCCCCAAGTTATCCCTGATTGGTGAATAAAGATGCCTACAGCCTATAACTGGACAGAAGAAAGATAGGTGGGGTTTGGGTTCCCGGGCTTGGAGTCTGAGGAGAGACCACAAGGAGGGAGTCTTAGATGGAGAGAGGGAAGATACTATGGGATAAATGAGTCATGAAAATATGGCCTTGAGGGCTGGCCAACTGGAGTTAAGAGCAGCCCAGATGGAACATGACAAGTTATAACTCGGGGTTATTGACAGGGAAGTAGATATAAAAGCTTAAAGGGTAGATATTTGCCCAGCTGTAGTGCATTAAGGGCTTATTATAAATATAAAGGTTGTGTGTCGGGGGCTGGAGAGATGGCTCAGCGGTTAAGAGCACTGACTGCTCTTCCAGAGGTCCTGAGTTCTATTCCCAGTAACCACATGGTGGCTCACAACCATCTGTAATGGGATCCAATGTCCTCTTCTGCTGTGTCTGACAGCTACAGTGTACTCATATAAATAAAATAAATACATCTTAAAAAAAAAAAAAAAGGTTGTGTGTCTTTTATCTGGGAACTGAATGATCACAGGCAGGGTAGGAACCCCCAGTTGAGATTGAATACTTACTACAACACTAAATATTTAGAAATACTAATTTATTTTTATCTTATATGCCTGAACATCTTGCCTGCATGTACATAAATGCCCCATGTGTGCACCTAGTCCCTGAAGAGGCCAGAAGAGGGCGCCAGATCTCCTGGAACTGGGGTGTAGATGGTTGTGAGTCACCATGTGGATGCTAGGAACAAAATCTGGGTCCTCTGCGAGAGCAACAAGCGTTTTTAACTGCTGAGCCATTTCTCTAACCCCATAAAAGAATGTGGCTTGTTGTTGTTGTTGTTGTTGGGTTGTTTGGGACAACCTCTCTACTATGCAGACCAAGCTGGCTTTGCTCAAACTCAGAGATCCATCTGCCTCTGCCTCCCAAGTGATGGGATTAAATACATGTATCTTCACACCCAGCCTAATTTTTTTTTTTAATATCCTGAAGCTCTCAGAATGGTGGGGCATGCACTTAGGATGCTGAGGCAGGGCAAGGTCTAGTTCAAAGCCACCCTGGATACAGAGGGATCCTTATTCCCAAGATAGGAAAGGAGAAAGGGTTCTGAAATGTCTTTTCACACAGGCCGAGTGTGGCGATGCACGCTTGTAGTCCCGACACTCCATAGGCAGAAGTATTGCCACAAATTAGAGGCCAACTGAGCCACGCAACTCGGGCCTCAAAAGGCTAAACCACTAGAGGACACCGCAGAATGTAGAGCTGAAAGCAGCCACACTCTGACTTTCTTTCCTTTTCTCTTGCTAAGGGCGCACTCTCCTCTGGGCCGGCTGTTCTCAGGGACCTTGAGGGGCTTTGGGTGTGTGTGTGGAGGGGGGGTTTGTGAGTAACGGCAACACTCATGGTAGAAGTGGAGACCCTCAAACAGGGCCACGGTCCACCTGCAGCTACCCAGCCCTCCTCCCAGGCCTCCCAGGTATGAATCCTTTGAGAATCTACTTCTCTTCACTTCTCTTGGCCAAGTTGGCCACAGTGGCAATCTCCTTCAACCCCAGCATCCCAGAGGCAGAGGCAGATAGATCTCTGTGAGTTCAAAGCCATTCTGGGAGTTCTAAACTAGCCAGGGCTATGTACTGAGGTCCTATCTCAAAAATAAAATAAAATTAAATAATAATTAAAAAAAAACAAGAGCAAAACAACAACAAAAAAACCATTAACAACAAAACACAAAATTGGGACTGTTTTGTGAGACAGGGTGCTCAGGCTAGCCTGGGACTCACCTTGAGCTCCTGATTCTCCAGTTTGTACCTCCCAAGTGCTGAGATTATAGGAATGTGCTAGGTTTGTTTGTTTGTTTTTATGACCGCATCTCATTCTGTTGCCCAAGTTAGCCTGGACCTCCTTATGTCACCCAGGCTGATTTAAATTTCTTTGTAATCTTGCCTCAGTCCTCAGAGCTGGGATTACAGGCATGAGTCACCATACCTGGCTTCAAATTGGGATTTCTTCAACTGACTTTTCCTCTAGGATACTGCCTTAGTTATTTTCCTATTGCTGTGAAGAGACACTGGGACAAAGACAACTCTTATACAAGAAAACATTTGATTTGTGGATTGCTTACAGTTTTAGATGGTTAGTTCATGATCATGGTAGAAAGCAGACAAGCGTGGTGCTGGAGCAGTAACTGAGAGCTTTATATCCTGATGCTTAGGGCAGCTGGCAGGGAGGGAGGGAGGGAGGGAGGGAGAAGGGGGCGGGGAAGAGAGAGAGAATTTCCTGGTTCATCTGTGTCCATAGCTGATTGGTTAGTACCTATTGTCATTTAGAGACTGGGCCAGGCCTGAGTTTTTGAAACCTTAAACCCAGTGGCACAATTCCTCTAATCCTTCCCAAACAAGTTCACTAACTGGGGACCAAGCATTCAAACACTGGGGCCTATGGGGGCCTTTCTCATTCAAACCACCATGGGGACATTGTGTCTCTTAGGGGCTTTGTGGGTTTATTTTCACAGAAGGCTTTGAAAACAAGCAACCGTCTACGTTTCCTTCTGCAGGCTGGGTAGGGGTCCAGTCTCCTCCTGGGCAGGATCATTTGCCCTGGGATTCTCTTGCTCTGTCTCTGTCTGTCTGTCTGTCTATCTGTCTGTCTGTCTGTCTGTCATCTGTCTGTCCACATGTCTGTCCGATAGACTGACAGATAGAAGTATAAAGTTTGTGTTTGGGGCTCTGTGTATGGGGGAAAAGGGAGGTACCCTTGACAGATGCAGCTTCGGCATAGTGACAAGAAACCTACAGGGAGGAGCTGGGGGGCGGGGCGGGGCGGGGCGGAGCCGGGCGGGGTGGGGAGGACTGAGGGAGGAGCTGCTTATGTAAGAGTCGCCGACAGAACTTGTTTGGTGACCCCTAGGTGGCAGAGCTGCTAAGTTTAGACTTGAACCTGAAACTTTTGATCCTGGAAAGGCATCAGAGGCTGGTGTCTTTGGTAAGAAGGGCTGTGTACCCTGAACCTGGGATATGGAGGGGTCTGATGGGTTTGGGGGAAGAAGCTGAAGAAGTTATGGCATGTCAGAGCAAGCCCTTAAGGTCAGTTTCCTGCCTCCCTCCTCCAGGGTACTCAGAATCCAACCAGCTTGTTGATTTATTATCTTTCTAACTGTCACTGTCAAGAAAGTCCTCTCCCCGAGAGGGACAAAGGGCATTGTAGGAAGGGCAAAAAGGATCCCATAGTTGGAGATGCCTGAGCGGATCCAGACTTTGCAGGTAACATTGTGTGTATGTGTGTGTGTGTGTGTGTGTAATTTCCACGGAGGTGTAGCAGTAGCAAGCCGTATCAGAGGCAGTACAGACACTACTGTCAAGATAGGCAACAGGTCACATCCATACCCTCTCTCCTGACACCAATTACAAACCTAGGGATCCCTGAGGCCACCCTCACATTTAAGAACTCACTGGGATCTCTGTCACTCCCAGTCACAGGTAAAAGCAACTCAGGAAAGGGTCAAGTGGGCAAGACCAGGAGGCGTCCCAGGGAACTGTCTGCCGTCTCCTGCAGATGGAGTCCCAGCTGGTGCTCACTGCTCTCCAAATGTGCCAACTCACACGGAGCACCATCCGCTGCCTCAGGTGCTACCTAAAGCGCATATTGGGGTTCCATACTTGCTGCCTGTGAGGTCAACACCAGTCCTTCAGATAGTCTAAGGCCCAGCTTCGTAAGCTTGGCTCAAAGCTGGTAACCATGGCAATCTCGTTGATTTACACTGTAAGGCCAACTCTCTAAATGAAGATCCGCTCCTAGAACAGCACTTTGTGGAAGCTAAGGGCAAAGGCCAGACCTCCTTGTAGACAAGGTTAAGAACTTTACTTGAATGTAGATAAATTCAACTTCTGGCCTGCATTAGGCTGCAGAGGCCATTCTTCAGGACTGAAACCCCCCAGGACATGGTCCTCAGCTGCACAGACTGTAGAAGGAAGCCCAGGGGACTGGCTGCCTGCTTGCATGCTGTAGTCACCTGTCATACCCTGATGGCATGTTGAACACCAGCTGGGGGACAGCGTCCTGGAAAGGGACAGGGTGGACAAGCCAAGGCCAGGCCTGACCCCAGGGCAGCATTGATTCCAGAAAGGAAGTTAGCAAAGTTGCCATTAGGTATTGAGCTCTATGATGGAAGCAAAAAGCCAAGTTCAAAACAATGTGGAAGGAAGAACCTACCTTTGAATAGGAGTAGAGGAAGTGACCACCTGGTGGAGGATGTGGTTCCGTTGGCAGAGTGCTTAGTGTCTAGCATGCAGGAAGCCCACAGCCCTGGGAGATAGAGGTAGGAAGATCAGAAGTTCAAACTCATCCTTGGCTACCTAATAGTGAGTTTGAGGGAAGCCCGGGCTACGTGAGATGCAGAGATGCAGTGTCAAAACAAAAAACAAAACAAAACAAAACAACAACAACAACAACAACAACAAAAACCCAAAAACAACCTTTAGTCCTAGCACCCAGGAAGCAGATATAGATGGGTCTCTTTGAGTTCAAGGCCAGCCTGGTCTACACTGTGAATTCTATAACAGCTAGGGCTACATAGTGAGACTATGTCTAAAAACAACAAAATTCCCCCAAAAAACAAGAATCAAGTAATGCTTGTTCAAGTCTTCTTTGTTTTTGTTTGTTTGCTTGTTTGTTTTTTGTTTTGTTTTGTTTTTGTTTTTCAAGACAGGGTTTCTCTGTGTAGCCCTGGCTGTCCTGGAACTCACTTTGTAGACCAGGCTGGCCTCGAACTCAGAAATCTGCCTGCCTCTGCCTCCCAAGTGTTGGGAGTGCACCACCATGCCCAGCACTTGTTCAAGTCTTAAGGAGTTGGGTTGTTAAGTCAAAGGACAGAGGCAGGTACAGCTTTGCCCCTAGGGCAAACCCCATGCATCTGTTCACTTGTGTAGCCTGAGGAGACAATGCTATCTCTTGCAGTAGTATGGTATCTTAGCCAATGATCGATTGATCGATCTCTCTCTCTCTCAAATACACACACACACACACACACACACACACACACACACACACACACACACATATGCGTGCTGAGCAGAGAAACTCTGGCTTCTTTCCCACTTAAGGTCTCCGGTAGGAAGGCAGCCTCTGACAATTTCACTTTCCACACTCCAGCCCAAATTGGAGAGCCTCACAGCTGCCAGGGCAGGCAGATAAGTTTGCCACCCAATAGCAGAAACGACCGCACTTACTCCAAACCCTAATCATTCCAGTGCAGCAAATGGAGAAAGAGCCTCTGTCTTTATTAAGATTTTTTTAAACTTATTTTTATTTTTTGAATGTAGCCCTGGCTGTCCTGGAACTCACTATGTAGTCCAGGCTGGCCTCAAACTCACAGAGATCCTCCTGCCTCTGCCTCCCGAGTGCTGGGAATATAGGCGTGCACCACCACGCCCAGCTAAGAAGAGATTCTAAAATACAAGTGTGTGTCTGTGTGTCTATGCCCATGAGTGTAGTGCCTGCTGAATCTGAAGACTGAAGCTCGAGATACAGGGACATGGGTCACGGGTGGTGGGATGCTGACGAGGGTCTTCTAGAAGAGCAGAAAAGGTACTTAACTGGTACCTTCAGCCTCCTGTCCCGGATTTGAGACAGGGTCTCACTCTGTAGCACAGGCTGGCCCACATCCATAGAGGCAGGGAGAGCAATGGGGTTCCAGGGGCAGAGGAAAAGGCACAGGGAGGCATCTGATGATACAAAGTTTCAGCTACACATGTTACATAATTTCCAGAGCTGTACCTGCTGAAGCGTCCATGGCTAACAGTCCCGGGACAGGGATGGCTGCTGTCCTGTCTATTTGATGGAGTTTACAATTTGTAAACCTGGGCATGCCGGTGAGGGAGTTTCTAGAGTGGGTTGATTAAGGAGGGAAGCCCCGTCCTAATGCTGGGTGGCATCTGCTCAGGGGCTTAGCCTACATAAAAAGGAGAAAGTGGGCTGAGCCACCAACATTCATCTCTCCCTTCTTGCTGACTGCGAATGCCCTGTGACCCACTGCATCATGTGGCTCTTGTCATGTCTTTCCTGTTATGATGGCCTGCCTTCTCAACTCCCAAGCCAAAATAACCCTGTCCTTCCTTGAGTTGCTTTCGTCAGACACTGTGTTTCAGTAAGAACAGTCACTCATACAATGGTGGATTGTAAGTTTAAGTTAGATGTGAAGACAGATTTTTTTTTCCCTTTGGTTTTGTTTTGTTTTGTTGGTTTTGAAAGACAAAGTTTCTGTGTGTAGCCCTGGAACTTACTCTGTAGACCCGGCTGGCCTGGAACTCAGAGTTCTGCCTGCTTCTGCCTCCTGAGTGCTGGGATTAAAGGAGTATGCCACCACTGCCCTGCTTGCTTTGGTTTTCTGAGACAGGGCCTTGCTCTGCAGCTCTAGGCTGGTTTTAAACATAAAATCTTGTAGCTTCCCTCATGCACACACACACTGCCACTAATATAACTAATTATAATTATATAATAATTTTTTAAAGTTTCTGAAAGCAGATGGTAGACAAGATGGCTCAGAAGTTAAAAGCATTTGCTGCTCTTATAGAGGACTATGGTTCAGTTCCCAGCACTCACGGGGAGGCACACAATGATCCTTAACTCGTTTCAGGGGATCTCGCGCCCTCTTCTGGCCTCCATGGACAATGCATGCACATGGTACACAATCATCTATGCAGGCAAAACACTTATCACATAAAATAAAAATAACATATAAATCTCCTTTTAAAAAGTCAGGAGAGGGGCTGGAGAGATGGCTCAGAGGTTAAGAGCACCGACTGCTCTTTCAGAGGTCCTGAGTTCAATTCCCAGCAGCCACATGGTGACTTAAAACCATCTGTAATGGGATCCGATGCCCTCTTCTGGTGTGTCTTTAGACAGCTACAGTGTGCTCATATACATTAAACAAACAAACAAATAAACAAACAAATAAATCTTTAAAAAAAAGAAAGCCAGGAGAGATTGGTTAGTGGGTAGAGATGCTTACTATGGGGGCCTAACTAGTCTTTGGAACCTACAGAGGGAAACTGACTCCATACGATCTTCTCCAACTGTAGCCCCCTCCCCTAATATTAATTAAAGCAATTGTTTTTCAAAAGATTTCTTTAGTTTTATGTTATGTGTATGAGTGCTTGCCTGCATGTATGTAGATGTACCACATACTTGCCTGGTACCCTCAGAGGCCAGAAGAGTGTTAGATTACCTGGAGCTGAAATTACAGGTGTTTATGAGCCAATATATGGGTGCTGGGTCCTCTGCAAGAGCGGCCAGGGTTCTTAATGGCTGAGCAATCTTTCTTTCTTGTCCCTAAGATCAGTCATTACAAGGGAATGTAGGGATGTGGTTGGCATCTGTACAGCTTGTTGATGGAGATAGATGGTTTCCTGGGTATTTGTATCTAATGTCATGGAAATCTATGTATTAAACATGTATAGTTTTTTTTATATGCCAACCACACTTCAGGAAAACAATTTATTCTTATTTTGTATTATTTATGTATATACATGTGTGTGTGTAGGGGTTGTGAATGTGTGCCACATGGGTACAGATACCTACAGAGACCAGAAGAGGGCGATAGATCCTCTCCAGCTGGATAACAGGTGGGTGTGAGCTGCCTGAAGTGTGTGTGTGTGTGTGTGTGTGTGTGTGTGTATAACTGAACTCAGGTCCTCTGGTAGAGCAGGAAGTGCTCTTAACTACTGAGCCATCTTCAGCCCCAAGAAAATAGATTAAAAAAAAAAACTCTTTAATCCCAGCATTTGGGAGGCAGAGGCAGGAGAATTTCTGAGTTCGAGGACAGCCTGGTCTACAGAGTGAGTTCCAGGACAGCCAGGGCTACACAGAGAAGCCCTGTCTCAGAAAACCAAAAACTAATCAAACCAAACCAAAACCAAAACAAAAAAAACCCTGCTAGCCTCGAATCCTAGGACTCAGGAGGTAGAGGCAGGAGGATTTCTATGAGTTGAGGCCAGCTTGGTCTGTCAATATAGTGAGTTCCAGGCAACCAGGAGTATATAGAGAAACCCTGTCTCAAGAAACCAAAGTGGGTGGAGATATACCTTTGTGGTTAAGAGCACTGATTGCTCTTGCCAAGGACCTGGGTTCAATCCCTAACATCCATATGTTGGTTCATAATTTTTAACACATGCATGATAGTTCACAACCATCCAGAGCTCTAAGGGATCCAACGCCTTCTTCTGACCTGCAGGGGCATCAGGCATGCATGTTGCACACAGACATATAAAGGCAACATCCTTAGTGTAAAAGAAGTAAGTCTTTTTAAAAAAATAATCTTTGCTGGGGATGATGGTACATACCCATAATCTTTTTTTTTTTTTTTTAAAGATTTATTTATTTATTATATAGTACACTGTAGCTGTCATCAGACACACTAGAAGAGGGCATCAGATCTCATTATAGATGGTCGTGAACCACCATGTGGTTGCTGGGATTTGAACTCTGGACCTTCAGAAGAGCAGTCGGGTGCTCTAACCCACTGAGCCATCTCACCAGCCCATACCCATAATCTTAACAGTTAGGAGGTTGAGGCAGGAGGATCACGAGGAGTTAGTCAACTTCAGCAACATACCAAGACTATGCCTTAGAGATTGAATATACTCACAGGGCCCCAAGTATAGGATGGGCATCGCTCGCCCTTGTTGGGCCTGCTATAACTTGCCAGCAGTCAGTACTGTGGTTACAATAATGTGGATAGCGTTATAATTGCTCCCATTAATATTATGAATGAAGATTTCCTCAGAGGAAGCCTCTGAGACACTTTAGCAGGCTGAAGATGATGGGGGTGGGTCAGGACCTAGGGCCATTTTATTCCCTCAATCCCCAGGACTCACATGGAAAAGGGAAAGAACGGATCCCTGCAAGCTGTTTTTTAACCTGTGCATGAAAGTATAACGTAAAAACAAAATTCTAGGCCTTTAGGCCCAGGCTTGGGAATGTGACCTCTGTGACTTAATGCTCCAAGGTATGCTAATCATAAAACAGATAGCGACATTCCTCCACCCGCCAGCTTCCTGGGTTCAAAGAGTGTTCATTCACAGAAAGTCACCCTGACCATTGCTGGAACCCGCTATGCAAATGTGCTATTGTTAGGGGCTCTTAGAAACTGTCTTGAGAGATAACAGGAATAATTACCAGGTATTCCTTGTGACTCTTGTGACTTTGTACTTCCTTGGGACTCTTAACTGGTATCTTTGGTATTTTCCAACAAAGCCCTCCCCACTTCCTTGAGTTGTGGTTTCTTCCTTTAAATACCCCCTTACCCAGCTACTTGGGGTGCCACGGTCCTCTACCCCTGCGTGGTGTATGACCGTGGGCCCGAGAGCGCTCTTGAATAAGAGTCCTCTTGCAGTTTGCAGCAAGACCGTTTCTTGTGTGATTTGGGGTGTCGCCTCTCCTGAGTCAGAACGTGGGGGAGTCCTCACGTTGTGGGTCTTTCATGCACACATAAACAAAAACTTAAAATATAATTTTTTAAAAGAAGACCTAGTATAAGAAAGAACTTCCCTAAGGTGAAGAAAAAAAATACTTTTTTTTTTTTTTTTTTGAGACAGGGTTTCATGTAACCTAGGCTGGGTTTGAGGTCATTATGTAGCCAAGGATACAGTAAACTTCTGATCCAGCCTCTGAAATAAAATAGTCTCACACGCATAGACCATTTCATTATTAAGAGAAAACTGCATCCCCTCTGGATGGTTTACTTTGTTCTGTGCAAAGGAAGACTGCAACTGATTTTGCACCTAAAAGAAAATACAATGTAAATAAATTAGGCAAAAAGAAAGAAAGAAAGAAAGAAAGAAAGAAAGAAAGAAAGAAAGAAGGAAAGAAAGAAAGGAAGAAAGAAAGAAAGAAAGAAAGAAAGAAAGAAAGAAGGAAAGCAAGCAAGCAAGCAACCCATTACTCAGGTAGCTGGCAAACAGCAGGAGAGGCCAGATGCAGGTGCACACTAGCTGCACAGCTAATCTTAACCCTAGCGTCAGTTTTAGTCTATTTTCACAGCTAGAGAACTCCAGGGTCTCAGTGATTCCTCCCCAGAGTCAGGGGAAAGAGAGCAGGAGGACTCTGTCACTTGTCAGCTCCAACTCCAACGAAGCCTGTGCATGAGACAAAAGTGAAATAGGGTCACTTATCCCAACAGACCTATGGTCAGGACAAAAGTGACATAGGGTCACTTACCCCCAACAGGACTATGGTCAGGACTGGCCCATCCCCACAAGTCAACAAGACATCTCTGGACTCACATGGAACTGAAGTAGCTCTGGGGACCCCAAACTCAGGAGGGGGATCCATGAGGAAATGAGCTCAAAGCGTCTTGCAACTGCACAGTGTTCTGCTTGCTTTTCTGGGCCAACAGAGATGCAAGCCTGCCGGAGGAGTTGGCAGACTCAGGACATCCTGCTGTTTCCCTAAAGCTTCTGGATTTCTTAATTTGAATCTGCAAGTAAGAACCCGACTGGCCAGGCTTGGATCAGGTTTTCTGTCTCAGGCCAATCAGCTTTGGCAGACTCCGTAGAGGGGAGGCTGGGCAGAGTCCAGTTTAAAAAAAAAAAAAAAAAGGTGACTTGCTTTTCCCCTCCCTGCAGGCTGTGACTGGGAAGAAAGATCAATGAATAACATTTCTGGTGCACTTGGATTTCAATCCCAGGGGCTCCCAGGTCTCCTCCCTATTCTGGCTGATTTTCTTTGCCTTTCTTGTGTGGCTAATTCTTTGGATTTAAAACCTTCCCTTCTGGAAGGAAAGAGATTCATAAAAGTCAGGTTCAGTCCTCAGCACTAGAAAGTTAAAAACAAACAAACAAACAAACAAACAAAACCCAAAACATACATGGCTTGGGAAGTCCAGCTATCGGACTCACGAGGTCCCTCTAGTCAACAGTTGCTGGAGAGGGAACTCTTGAGCTGCTGATAAGTCATGCATTGGTCCAGGGATGCATGCAGGTTTGTTAGTTGGGGGCCTTTGGGGTGATCTTTTTAGTTACCTTGAGTTACCTTGTAAATAAATTAAACACTTTCCCTGGTTTGCCGACGTAGACTTTGGGTGGAATTCTTTAATCTGTCATCTGTGCCTTCTCTACCGCAAATAGCTGTCTGTCTCCCCAGCAAAAGTGACACAAGCCACTCGCTGAGTTTTAGGTAAGTGCCTTACCAGTCCTCTGCATCTCCATTCATTTTAAATTAAAACCAAGACTCCCAGGGCGCTGAACGGAGGTGGCGCACACCGCCTTTAATCCCAGCACTTGGGAGGCAGAGGCAGGCGGATTTCTGAGTTCGAGGCCGGCCTGGTCTACAGTGTTAGTTCCAGGACAGCCAAGGCTATACAGAGAAACCCTGTCTCGGGAAAAAACAAACAAACAAACAAACAAAAAACAAAAACAAAAAAAAAACCCAAAAAATAAAACAAAACAAAAAAAAAAACCAAGAAAGACTCTCAGGGCGAAGTTCCGAGAAGCCAGACTTTCTGCCCACCCACGACACACAGCCCTGGGCATCAGGGCTCTGGGTCAAGTGTTAAGATTCTTGGAGACAAATCTTGTGTCCCCAGGTCTTGTCCTTCCGACTCTGCCTCCCTGTACGCCCCTGTGACTCAGCAGCTTTCCCTGCCTGGCTTTAACTCCGGGAATGGGCTGGGTGTTTGTTGCCGGGTAGATAGAGCTGCAGACTTGGGAACAGGTTCTTTCTAATGCAAAGCAAGCCCTGTACCACGGAGCTATCTGTTTGCCCACATTCTATTTCGAAGGGCTTTCCCTCATAGTCTTAACTAGATATGGGCTTAGGCCCCCTTACATTCCCTCTCCTCGGCCTCTCTCTCTCTTGGTTCCCTTCCTTTAGCCCACGGAACAGCATTTTCAATCTAGAGTGGCTGCGGATGCCCAGCTGTCTTGTTCAGCTACAGCAGGTTGTGAGCAACCACCTGGCGTCTCCTCTACTGGACCCCAAATGCCTGAATTCTCCTCGGACGTCTGTTAGTAGAAGGCAAAGGGTGTGAAGTCTTCACTCACATGTGATTTCACAAACTCTCCAAACCTGATTTGGTTAGTCTTGGTGTGGCACGCTCAACAGGGCAGGAGGCCACGTGCTGAGACCAGGCTGGGAAAAAGTGTCCGCCCTCTCTACACTGCAGGAAAGCAGACATCCAGAACCCGCGTGACCTCACGTAGCGAGACTCCGCAGTCTCACAAACCCACTTTGTCTTTTTTAATTTCTTAAATGCTTGGGAAATGGCGGAAAGAGGCTTTGACACTAGGGAAGATTGCACGCAACTTTACAGTGCGGAGCCGGCTCTCGGGAGAGTTTAATTTGCAACTGACTCGCTGACGCACGCGGGCGTGTCGCAGGCTCCGGAAATCAAGGTTGGAGCAGAGGGGACAGTAGCCGCTCTGACCTATACAGCGCCACTTCCAGAGCCCAGTGTCCCCACTGGGCCTCCGAGTGACTTGCAGCCTCGGCGACTCCGGCGACACTATCCGCTGAGGTCCCTAGGCCACCGCTCTGTGTGCCGGAAGCTCCCCTCCCCCTCTTCCCAAATGCTTCCAGCAGCCTGGAGGCTGCAACAGTGACCCGCGTGTCCCCGCGCACGCACACACCTCACGCACGTCAGACCCACGCCTCCCTATCGCCCCGTGCCAGAGTGCACGCAGGCCTTTACGCGCGGCCACACATGATCACAGAGCCGCAGAGGGCGAGAGCGCGGCTCGCGAGTGGGAAGAAGACCCCGAGACTGGTCTGGGCGCTGTCCGGGGTGGAGCCGAGGGCGGAGCTTCGGGGTCCGGCGCGCAGAGCTGGGGCGTGTCCGCGCCGCCGCGATCTGCGCCGCTCCGCCCTCGGCCCGTTCGCTGCGCTCCCAGCCTCCTCGCCGCAACCCCCGCCGTAGCTGCCGCTGCTCCCGCCGTCACCGCCTCCGAGGTAGGCGCAGCGGAGAGGGCCTGGGCTATGCCTGAGTCCCCAGGGCCTCGGGTCGCGCTCCTGGGAAGTCTCCAGGGAGGCGATCGAGGGAGGTTCGGGCGAGGGCGCTGGGCCTAAGCGCTTGGCCCCGGGAAGGGTGAACCAGGGACGATCATTGCGGGCCTGGAGGGGCAGCGGGCTTGTAGAGGAGGCCTGGAGGGCGGGCGCAGAGCGGATCTCCCAGATTCTAGCTCGAGCGTTCAGAGCACCTGCATTTGGAAGCCAGGGGCGGTTCGAACATGCGAGGAGCGGAAGGGCAAGGGCGGCCGCGTGGAGGCCCGGCGGGCCGCGGGTCTAGGTGACCTTCCCGGCGGCGCCCTCTGGCTCTAGATCCCGTCGGTGTGGATCTGGTAGAGACCCTCCCACGGCCCAAGCCCTTCCCCACCAGCTCCAAGGGCCTGTGCAGACCCAGCTTCCTCCGCCGAGAGGACGAACTCCAGGCACGGCCATGCCCTGGATCCCCCAGCCCCTACACGCCCTAGCCGGCCCACGCCCGGAGTAGGTGGCGCCGGGTCCCTCCCGCGCATGCCAGTGTCTTCCCGGGCGGAACGGGCTGCCCTGAGTGGACTTAGGCCGCAGGAACAGGGACCTGGGCCTGGACTGAGAGCGAGACCCCATAGGGAGCCATACGCTTGGCCTCCTTGGCCTCGGGGACGGAGTCCGTGTTCTGTGTCGCCAAATGCAACTGTGCATTCTGGAAACTGTTTTCAGGGCCTGACATCAGATTGGAGGCCCGCAACTCTACACGGTTTGTCCAAGGTCACACTGGTAGGAAGATTTAAAACTTCAATCTTCTCATCTGCGAAATAGGAGCAATTATATACACTTCACTGAGTTTGGGGGAAAGAATAAAATGATCCGATTAACACGAAGCCTTGGGGCATGCACAAGGACACCTTAGAAACCTTGACATTTGCCTAGGAGACCTAGGAGCTTTTGGGGAGGGTTGAACTCATCCTCCACAGACTTTTATTTTATTTTATTTTTTATTCCACATGGTGTACAGGAAGGGACTCCATGAATATACAGGCGTATTATTTTAATGCCATTATTACTAATGTCAGAAGCAAGCATTTGTGCAGCACCAGGTATTGAGTCATTGGAGAATAATTCACGAGACACTGTCAGTTTGCAGATTGACAGCTGTCAGGCTGGAGCACTAAATCTGACTGCAGACCCAGAATGCAGGAAGAGTGTGGGCTTAGCTCAGGTGTGTGCTGTCCAAAACTTCTCTTTCCTTGACCAGAGATATGGGTGAGGGGCTTAACTCCGGCTTGTTTACTAGCAAGCCAGGCATAACTGCGGAGGGCCTGCCTGCTTTTCTCGGGACTGACAAAACTGAAGGGCCAAACTCAGGCTTGTCTTCAGGGACTTGGGTGGGACCACTTGGCACACATTAGGTGGTTAAGAAAGGTCTGTGGGGTAAATTCATTTTTAAAAAATGTCTATTTAATGTGTGCATGCTTGTGCCTATGTGAGTTTATGTACATACATGCAGGTGTGAGATGCCTCATGTGGGTCTGGGAATCGAACCTGGGTCTTCTGCAAAAGCAGTAAGCACTTTTTTGTTTGTTTTGTTTTTGTTTTGTTTTGTTTTTTTGAGACAGGGCTTCTCTGTATAGCCCTGGCTGTCAGCAGTAAGCACTCTTTTTTTTTTTTTTTTTTTTTTTAAGATTTATTTATTATTTTATGTAAGTACACTGTAGCTGTCTTCAGACACTCCAGAAGAGGGCGTCAGATCTCATTATGGATGGCTATGAGCCACCATGTGGTTGCTGGGATTTGAATTCAGGACCTTCAGAAGAGCAGTCAGTGCTCTTAACCATTGAGCCATCTCTCCAGCCACAGCAGTAAGCACTTGTAACCCCTGAGCTCTCTCTCCATTTTTTTTTCTTTCATACCACTCTTAACTACCCAGGCATGGTAGGTGCACATTCAATCGTGGAATCTTAAAACAGCCATTAGATGACCTAGACAGCTCACTCACTTCTAGAAGCTATCCTGTCCTAGCCGAGTCATAGATGTCATAAGAGCTGTAATCGTACATACTCACCTACAGCAGTAGTCATGAGAGATGAGAAACAGCTCCTTTAGCATTCTACAACTTCCCAAGTCCTGGGGGAACTTGTCCAACTGGTGTTTCTGGGCTTAAAGCTAGAGAGTGATATGGGTAGATGGGATTCTGGCCAAAGCTGTGGGGCCTGTAGCTTCTTCCCTTTCTGACAGGTGTGGGGGTATGACAGCTCGAGTAAGGTGCCAGTCCCCACTTGTAGTAGCTCACAGCTGATTCGCTTTATTTCTGGTTTCTAGAATGAGGCTTTGGACAGGGGCTGTCTGGGGCCATGCGGTCCTCATGCTGGACCTGAGCCCCTAGGATTCCGGAAAGGTTGTACTGTCGTTGTAGCTTTGCGCTTTCCCCAGGTTCCTTCGGTACCTGAAAGGATGGCAGAGGCATGCTTAGCTAGACCTGGGTGTGGGTCTCCATCCCGCAGTTAAGTCACAGCATGTGAGCACTTTACCTAGGGCTGAGCTAGAAAAAGCTCCAGAGGGCAGCCTGGGCTCTCAGTTCTGATCTGACAAGAGCCACAGAGTCTAGCTCAGGTGAAATAGCTTTCTCGTGTCTTAGTTCCTCTGTTATAATGTGGTGGATTGATTGATTGATTGATTGATTGATTTTGGCTTCTGTTTTTAAAAAAATTAATTGTTTGGAGGTGGCTAGCACATGTGGAGGTCAGAGGTCAACTTCTGGTCTTCCTGTCTCCACTCAGGCCTTGGGATCACCTGGGTCTGCAGTAGAACTGTGACTGTCAGTGCTGGCCATTCTGGTGTTCTGCGGCCCTGCTGTGTATACTTGGTGCTTGGGCACCAGTCCTCCGCTAGTATCCCCACACTGCACTGCTGCTGTGTTCTGAGGAACCCATAGGTGTGAGTGCCTCTGCACAGCAGAAGTTACCAACTGGTTGGGAAAGGAGAGAGGTAGCTGCTGTGGGCCATCTGTAGTGGACGGTGCTCATAGAAATCATTTGCCCTGGGGTGAGATAGGAGGTGTCCTTCCGGGACCTGGCCAGACAGTATCCGGCTAAACAATACCTCTCTATGGGTGGGAAGGACTCTGGACCCCGTGGTTCAGGGTGAGCTTCTGACAAGATGCTCAGAAACCATTATTATAATAGTAGATATACAAGACCAGAGCTTGGTTAGATTCCCTAGCCATAAATATAGCAATGGAAACTGTCTATTGGACTGGCTTGTGTGGGACTTAGTAGAATGCTAGCCCAGCATGCAGAAAGCCCTGGATTCTTCCTTCAACACTGCAGAAACTCAGTAAGGTGGGGCACACACTCAGAGGTGGAGGCAGGAGGATCAAGTTCAAGGTCATCCTCCGTGACATAGTGAGTTTGAGACTCACTGTGGGCTACATTAGATCCTGTTTCAAAGCCAAACCAAACTGGCTGGTGGTGCACACCTTTAATCCTGGTACTTGGCGGGGTGGGGCAAGGGGAGGGCACAGAGGCAGACAGATCTCTGTGAGTTTGAGACCAGCCTGGTCTACAGAGTTTCAGGACAGCCAGGGCTACACAGAGAAACCCTGTCTTGAAAAACGAAGAACCAACCAACCAAAGAAACCAAACTTATTATTTATTTGTCTGCTCATCTCAGATGATAAGTTGACCTGTCATCTGTCATCTTAATAGAATTCTACTTGTGTTTGTTTCATGGCTTCTGCATGTACCAGCCGCAGGGATGTATACCAAGGGGAATTGGGTCAGAGAGACTGACTTTGGGGTCTTTTACTTAGAAAGGGAGTAGGATATAGACCCATATGTCCTTGATTCCCAAGGCTGAGCACTTAAAAAAAGCGCTGACTGTGTCAACCCCCTATGCCTTGTGGTGCCTGGGCTATCCTGGAGCCCTGGTGTACCTGGCTGGACCCTAGACCCTGGAGTGCTGCTGGCTGCCTGCATGGCCTTCTCTCCACAGGTGGGTGAGGGAGAGAAGGCAGGTTGCCTTGAGTCAACCACAGCCTCCCCAGCCTTATAGAAGGCTGTGCTGCTGCTGGTGGCCCAGCTTCCAGAGGGTTTTAAAATAGAAGCAGAGCCTGGAAAGCCAGACTGTCCCCCTGTGAGACTCTGTGGAGGGGGAGGGGAAGGCAGCTGCTTTGGGAACTCAGCCTGCTTCCAGAGCAGAGGCCACTGCCTTGCCAGATGTGTGTGTGTCTGTGTGTGCCTGTGTTTATGTCTGTCTGTGGTGCAGGGAAGCTCCTGAACTGAGCCTGCTTTCTGCTGAGAGGTTGATTTTTGCCCCTGGTCCCTAGCGTTGGAGAAGTGGTTGATTTTGCTGTAATCTATCATGACCTCTTTTTTATTTGTTATTTTAATTTTTAGATATATTTATTCATTTTATGTATATGAGTACAGTGTAGCTGCCTTTAGACGTACCAGAAGAGGGAATTGTATACATTACAAATGGTTGTGAGCCACCATGTGGTTGCTGGGAGTTGAACTCAGGACCTCTGGAAGAGCAGTCACTGCTCTTAACCTCTGAGCCATCCCTCCAGCCCCCAACCTCTTGATTTCTTTATATGTATAAGGGTTTTCCCTGTACATATGTATGCATATCATGCTCATGTAGTACCCACAGAGTCCAGAAGAAAGCGTCCATCAGATCCCCTTTAACTGGAGTTAGAGAATATTTTGAGCCCCTGTGTGGATACAGGGAAGCAAACCTGGGTCCTCTGCAAAAGCAGCCAGTGCTCTTAATGGCTCAACCGTCTCTCCATTCCCTTGATACCTCTTTTGTTTGTGGGTCAATTTTTTGCCCTGGCAAACCATCCAAAACTGTTGGAGAAAGAGCAGAGCCAAAAGTTTTCCCATGATTCCCTAACCTGGGATGGTGATGGTAACATTTGGTGGCTTTGGCTCCTGACAGTAGCTATGTACTGTTAACCGGTTATTCATGCAGCGTAATAAGGAAGTCACTTGCGGGTGTACTTGAGAAAGGGTGGGCTCTGGGTCACACCCAGGGGCTCTTCTGCCAAGTTGATGACTCCTCCATCATCATCTGTAGTTCCCTGGATGGTCTGAGAGATGCCACCGTAGGTGGCTCCTGATTTTTGGGAAGCTGATCTTGTTTCCCCTTTGCTTTTGGAGATGGGGGTCTGAGCTCACTGCGTGTTTCCAGTGTTGAGGAGACTCTACTTCCTGGTTAGGCGTGAGACCTGTGTTAGCCTGTGTTAGCTTGGGGTTCTGGTGGGTGCACAGTGCCGAGTGAGGCTAGTCTTTTTTTGTAGTCCATTGCCACCCTCCCTCAGGCTGCTTGATAGCTGCCCTGGCAGTTTTTATACACATTGAAGATAAGGAGCTTTGCCCTGTTCTTTGCCTTCTGGGCGGAGTGGCCCAGATGTTGGTGGCTGCTCGGGAGAGGAATATGCCCCCATAGGCCTTGCCCAGTGATAGGGCTACTGTCTCAGTTTGAATCAGTCCTTAGAACCAGTATGAACACTGTCCAGACAACTTTTCCTTCCTGTATCTTAAAATATTACTCTTATGTCAATGGGTGTTTTGTCTGCTTGTGTGTATATATACTATACCATGTGCATGTCTGGTGTCCTCAAAGGGGATTGAACCTCCAGGAACAGGAGTTACAGATGGTTGTCAGCCACCACATAGGTACTGGGAATTGAACCCTGGCCCTCTGGAAAAGCAGCTATTGCTTTAAACCAACTACCATTTCTCCAGTTCTTTCTCTTAAAAAATACTTTATGTGTACGTATGTGTACTACATGTGTGCAGTGCCCGAGAAGCCAGAGGAGTGCGTTGCAGCTCCTGGAGCTGGAAACCCAACCCTGATCCTGAGAAGAGTGGGCAGTGCCCTTAGCCTCGGAGCCATCTCTCCAGCCCTTTGGTGTCTTGACTGTGATGACATGTTGGAAGGTTGCTGACTTCCAATGTTTTCTGCTCTTCACAACACTATTTCAATAATGAAGTAGAATAAAAAATGGAAACCACATCTGAATTCCGCATCTACTTTTCCCAAACCACATTTCTCCCTGAGGCAGCCATCCTGCCCAGATGGGGCCCCTCTTTCCTGATTTCTCCCACTCACTCACAAGTTCCTGAATTGATAAAGGACCCACTAATTATGCAGAATTAGAAATTTCCCTGGCATGTTCTTTTCTTTTCTCTCCTTTTCTTTTCTTTCTTTTTAAAAATATTTATTTTTACTTTTTTAAAAAAAATTAGGTACTTTCTTCATTCACATCTCCAGTGCTATCCCAAAAGTCCCCACCCCCACCCTCACCCCCACTTCCCGGCCCTGGCGTTCCCCTGCACTGAGGCATATAAAGTCTGCACGACCAATGGGCCTCTCTTTCCACTGATGGCCTTATGTTCACTTTTTGAGGCAGTGTCTCATTATGCAGCTCTGGCTGGCCTTGAACTCAGAGATCTGCCCGCCTCTGCCTCATGGGAGTTGGGGTTTTAAAGGCCCGCACCACAACACCCAGCTTGGCTTTCTCTTTTCATTAGGTGGTACATAATGTTCTATGTTCTCACATATAAATTCACCACTGTTAATTAATTGTGTTGAGATAGACTCAAAACCCAGGCTATTCGTCCCCTGTATGACCAACAATAACCTTGAACTTTTGGTCCTCCAGCCTCATCCTAAGCGCTGGAATTACAAGTTTTCTGCCCCCGTATCCATCTCCCCTCATTGCTTTTTGATGACTCTTTGGTGATCCTTAATTTGTTACTATCGTACTTTTTTTGGTTATGTCATTTTTCTAATGATGGGCATATTGGTCACATCTAGGTTTGTGTGACACAGGCAATGGGGTAGAGAATATGTTCTGTAGGTATTTTGGTGCCTAGAACACTTAGTGCGTGGGGTTCCTGGAGTAAGATTAATGCTGAGTTAATTGTTTATCAATTATTCTCTAAAAAAAGTGGACTGTATTCACATTCCGTTTCCTGACATTTTTCCATTCTTGGGGTCGTCAGTGTACAGCAGCTCCTGGAATAAAACCCATAGCTGGTTTTAAGGCCTGAAGCACCCAGGATACCCCCTGAGAGGTCCCTCACCCTGGCCTCAGCTCTTTCCTAGGGGGCTTGCTGCTCTGGGGACTCCTGGTCTGGTCTGCTCTGCTCCGCGCTGGCTTGCCAGCTGCCTCTGGGGGGGTGGGGGTGGGGGTAGGGGAAGCGCCCACTTCCTGGTTACATTGTAATTTACTTGTTCCTATTGTCAGACACCAAGTTTCTACTTTCCTCTTTTTGTTACAATGATACTTTTTCTTTCTTTCTTTCTTTTTTTTAACTGAGTCGGGCTCTGGCCTGAGTCCTGGTTCATCTAGAACTCACCTTCTGGACTATCCCTGTTTGTTTTTCATCCTTTTTTTTTCTCTCTCTTAAATTTTATGTATATGAACGTTTTGTATGTGTGTACACCTGTGAGCCACCATGTTGGCTGATTCTAATGAAAGAACAGCAAGTGCTCCTCCCTCACCTCTGAGTCATCTCTCTAGCTCCTCCTCTCCACTGTTTGTTTTTTTTTTTTTTTTTTTTTTTTGAGACAAGAGTCTTATGTCGCATAGGCTGGCTTCGAACTCACTATGTAGCCAGTGATGACTTAGAACTTCTGGTCTTCTTGCCTCTCTCTCCTGCAGGCTGGGATTATTGTCATATGCTACCAAGCCTGGTTTATGCAATGCAGTGATAGTACTCAGGGCTCTGTGCATGCTAAGCAAGCATTATACCAACGGAGACTCATCCCACCCCTTAAGCTCGTCTCTGGCCTCAGCCTCTGAAACTGCGGCAGCAAAAAGCACGAAGCACACCCGGCTTGCGGTGATGCTTTGGGAGGGCTGATGAGGTAGCTCAGCAGTTAAAGGCACTTGCTGCCAGGTCTGAAGACACAGTTTCAGTTCTCAGAAGCTATATGGTGGAAGGAGAGAACTAACTCCTAAGGTGTCCTCTGACCCTCACAGGTGCACCACGGTACACACAGGCTCACTAAATACACGTAATTAAAGATATAAGATGTGTTACTCACTGCATAGTAACTCACGAATGCCCATCATGTGCTGGGCCTTGACTTCTTTATAGACATTTGGGTAAACATATGCTTGACGGGCTCCGAGGAGCTTTGAGTTCAGGGGGTGTATGGTGGGAGGAGGGGTAGAGGGTGGGAGCACGGTGAGTGAGCAGCTGTCACTGCCATGTAGTTGATGAGTCAGGAAGATGTTGTCCTCCCTAGGCCCCAAGATGGAAGTTACGTAAGTGGGTTGTGTGAACTGCTAGGTGATACACAATCCTTCCCTCTGCTTCCAGTATGGCTGGGTATCCATTCCTTAGGCTGGAGTGGCGTTTGCATAATTTGTTCAAGGTCAGCCAGGGAAGGCTTGGGTTGGTAGGCTGGCAGACAGGGGGGCAGGGGAGTCGGGGAGGAGCAGGTGTCCCCCGAGCCCCCCCCCCCCCCCCCCCATTGAAGGCAGTATGGTGGAATAACTCACTCCCTGGTTGATAATCTCCTTAGAGCTGATGCAGTAGCTGGTGTTTGCTGTGGGTAGTGTTTTTTTTTTTTTTTTTTTTCCTCTTTTGACAGGTGGCTTTCCATGCTGGGTTTGAGGATTAGTGTCAACAGACTGCATTTGGGGAACACTAAATAATGAATGTTCTGTCTTTTCCTCAAGGTGGGATCTGGTCTAGATGCCTGCAGGGTAGGGGCTCTGGGGGGCTGTCTTTTCTGTGAGGTCAGAGAAGAGTAGCAGGAAAGACCTGGCTTCTGATAGGCTCAGGTAGACACAGGAAGATCAGAAGTTCAAGGCCATTCCTGTCTGCATAGTGAGTTGGAGGCTCGATTGGGCTACATAGGACCCTGCCTCAAAAGGAAAAAAAAGAGGCAGGTGTGTAGGCACACTTTCAAGGTTAGCTCAGGGGTTAAGTAAGAGCACTGTATTTTTGTTGTTGTTGTTGTTGTTTGTTTGTTTGTTTTTTTAAACTTTGGACCTGCAGTTTTGTTCCCATGACTACCTTTAACTCCAGCTCCAGGGGATCTGGTGCCTCCTTCTGGTCTTTACAGGCACCTGCACACAAGTGGCACACACAGATATATATTTATATACACAAAAATAAAATGAAATCTTAAATATTGGTTAGAGTGTGTGCATGGGCGCTTTAGTGTTCTTGGATGCTGCAGATGGGCCCGCTCCCCCTCTGATCCTTCCTCTAGGGGAGAGACAGCTCTGTCTGTAGATGTTTCTTTTTGTTTGCTTTGTTCTGTTAGGGGTTTTCAGGTTTATTTGATTTTATGTGTAGAAGTGTTTTTGTGTGTGTGCGCGCGCGCTGGGTCCCCTAGAACTGGAGTCATGGACAGTTGTGAGCCACTGTGTGGGTGCTGGGAATTGACCCCTGGTCTTCTACAAGAGCAACAAGAAGTCTTAGCCAGGGAGCCATCTCTCTTGTTTTTGTACTTTCACGGATGGCTCTTAATCCAGCAGAGATGGAGAATGTTCTGGGCTCTCTGCCAAGATTTTCTTCTGCAGGTCTGCTGGGCTGGGCTGCCTTTCAGCCCAGGATTGCTTGGGGGTGACTTTTCTTAGGGGAAGGGCTAGGCCCATCTGGCCTGAGGGGGAAGGGGAAGAGGGGAGTCCCCAGCTCTGGAAGAGCGGGTGGGGCAGTATTGGGTATATCTCTGCCCTCTCTTTTGACCTGACCTTAATGTGGGCTGGTCTGCCTACATTAGGTTCCAGCCTGTTGGTGGGCGAGAGGTAAGAGCCGCAGCAACACAAAGAAGGCTCGAGCAGTCTCTGAAGATGTGAACCATGGCCTGGGCCGCAGATTCCATTCACAGTGGAGGCTATGGCTGTTTCTTCTGTAGTGTTTATTGGGTTTGGCCGTAGGCTGTCTTTAGTTATTTACTGAAGGATTGGTTTATTATGTGGAGGTAACTTTTGGGAGTCCCGTTGCATCCTGCAGGTTCCAGCTGTGCCAGCAGGCACCTTCACCTGCTGGATTACCTTGCAGGTCCTGCTGTGAGCTCTTTGTGGTGTCCTTGATTCAGGTGTTGGTCAGTTGATATTGTTTCCCTGGAATCATTTGAAATCTTCAGTGGGCGCCCACTCGCCAGGAATATACCATAGTATATTCGTGTTTGTGAATGGGTACATGTGTCATGTCAGATGTCGCCTATGCAGATCCAGTTTGATAAATTAGGTGTACAGTTTTTGTTGTTGTTGTTTGTTTCTTCATTTGTCTCCTCACCTCTGAGACAAGGTTTCTTTGCATAACAGACCTGGCTGTCCTGGAATTCACTTTGTAGACCAGGCTGGCCTCAAACTCACAGAGATCCACCTATCTCTGCCTCTTGAGGAGCTAGGATCAAAGGTGTGTGTCACCCTCACCTGGTAGGTGTGCAGTATTTTAAATGAAGGGAACCAGCTGAGGATGTAGCTCCACTGGCAGAGTGCCTGCCTGGGGACTTGAAGTCCTAAATTTGATCCCAGCAGTGCAGAAACTAGATGTGGTGATGATGCCTGCAATTTCAGCAGTTGAGGGATGGAGGATTAGAAATTCAAAGTCATCCTTGGCTACATAGAAAGTTCCAGGCCATCCTGGACTACATGAGATCTTGTGTGTGTGTGTGTGGGGGGGGGTTGTGTGGTGGGAATGGAACCACTCTTCTGGTTAGTGACATTATGGTTCTGGGATGGGACTCTTGTCACTCATGGGTCCTTCTCTTCAGGACAGAAGTCACAGTGTGTGCTGTCCCAGAGCAAGGTTTAATTTTTTCTACACAGCTTGTCAACATAAAACCTTCCAGGAATATAATGTCACAGAGACCATTAGAGTTATTCTCTTTCCCTGACCACTGTGATATTTAACTAATATTTGCTCACTAACTTAATTATGTGTGACAACTAAGTCCTGCTTCTGACCTCCTAGGGTCCCAGCACCCATGTGTGTGTGTATTCACTCATAGATACGTAAATAAAAGAGATGATAGCACTTTTGATGGAACCTGGAGCCTTTCATATGCTAAGCAGATGTGCTACCCTGCACTCTAGTCTCAGCTCCCTGGAGAGTATTTTTTTTTAAGATTTATTTTATTTATATGAGTACATTATAGCTGTCTTCAGACACACCAGAAGAGGGCATCAGATCCCATTACAGATGGTTGTGAGCTGCCATGTGGTTGCTGGGAATTGAACTCAGGACCTCTGGAAGAGCAGTCAGTGCTCTTAACCGCTGAGCCATCTCTGCAGCCCCCAAGTAGTATTTTATGTGCATTGGTGTTTTGCCTGCATGTGTGAGGCTGTTGGATTCCCTGAAACTGCTGTTGCAGACAATTGAGACCTGTCCTATTTGAGTGCTGGGAATTGAACCCAGCTCCTGGAATAACAGCCAGTGCTTTTAACCACTGAACCATCTCCCTAGCCCCACCCCTCATAGTATTTTGATAGTTGCCTTTTAAAATAAAGGCCCACTGGAGGTGAACAAATATTTGCTGCTCTAACAGATGACCCAGTGTCCACATGGAGGCTCACAGCTGTCTGTAACTCCAATTCTAAAGGATTGGACTTCCCTCCTTTGGCCTCCTCGGGCACCAGACATGAACGTGGCTCACATACATACATGTGTGAACGTGGTTCACATATATACATGCGGAAACACATAAGGTGAAAAAGAAGGGGCTGGAGAGATGGCTTGGTGGTTGAGAGTACTGCTGCTCTTCTGGAGGTCCTGGGTTTGATTCCCAGCACCCATGTGGCAGCTGAGGTTGTCTGTTACCCCAGTTCCAGGACATCCAACACCCTCACACAGATGTGTGCAAAACATCAATGCACATAAAATCAAAAGAAATCATTAAAGAAAAAGCCAGGCAGTGGTGGCACGTGCCTTTGATCCCAGCACTTGGGTGGGCTTGTGGGAGTGACAGGTGGATATTTGTGAGTTCGAGGCCAGCCTGGTCTACAGAGCAAGTTCCAGGACAGCTAGGTCTACACAAAGAAACCCTGTCTAAAAACAAAAATCAAATCAAAACAAAACAACAGCCCCCCCAACCCAATATTTAAAATTGTTTTGTGTGTGTGTGTGTGTGTGTGTGTGTGTGTGTGTGTGTGTCTGTGCTCGTGCACATATGCACACGTACATGGGCACATGCATATAGAGGCCAGAGGACAACTTGCTGGGGGAACTATATCATTTTCTCAGGGATTGAACTCAGGGAGCCTGGCTTGGTAACAAGTGGCAAAAGAGCCACTGAGCCCTCTTGCTGGTCCCTTCTTTTGTATCCTTGTAGTTTGTTTCTTTCTCTCTCTCTCTCTCTCTCTCTCTCCCTCCCTCCCTCCCTCCCTCCCTCCCTTCCTTCCTTCCTTCCTTCCTTTCTTTTTTTCTTTTTTTGAGACAGGGTTTCTCTGTGTAGCCCTGGCTTTCCTGGAAGTCACTCTGTAGACCAGGCTGGCCTCGAACTCAGAAATTCGCCTGCCTCTGCCTCCCAAGTGCTGGGATTAAAGGCGTGTGCCACCAGGCCCGGCTATGATACCCTTCTTTTGTAGCATGTTGTTGGACTTCATTTCCTGTGAGGAGATACTTAGCTAGCTTGTCATGCTGTAAAGAAAGTTTTGTGGAGCTGGGCTTGCAGCTCTGATACTTGTTGAAGGAATGAAATCAGAACCATGTGAAAGATACATCGATTGCCATGGGAAGCTTCAATTTATCCGTGTGCAGTTACCAGCTGGGCGGCCGGCATTTTGTAATTACTGGCAAGAGTTCTGCGGTTCAGTATAGTGGCTGACTCCTGGGAATATGTCTTGGATGGTTCATTCATTCATCAAATATTGACTGACTCCTTGTGCTCTGGGTCGGTGCTTGGGCCTGGCGTTGCTACAGTCAAAAGCAATCACTAAGTGTCCCCAGCTCTAGCCTCAGGGGAAGGGTGAGACAACTCAGGGCACACCCACATCTGGCACACCCACATCTGGATGCCTGAGACTTAGAGCTGAGTGATTTTTATTGGTTGTTTAATTATATCAAATAAGTTTTATTGGTGGTAAACTAATTTCCATAATTACCTATGTGTTCATTCTTTCTCGTGCTTTTGTTGTGGCAGAACATGGCCGTGCCTCCCACATACGCCGATCTTGGCAAGTCCGCCAGGGATGTCTTCACCAAGGGCTACGGTGAGTGTCGGAGGAGTCGGGAGCAATGGGAAGCCTTTCACCTACTAAGGGAGTTGGCATCTTTGTGACACTTGAGGTGGTCAGTTCCCAGCTGACAACTTATATGTCCAGACAAAAGGATGAGCTTCCTGTGGCTGTGCGCCACCCAGTGGTGAGGCTCAGGCATCACAGGGGCAAATGGCAGATCTAGTCCCTTGCAAGCTCCAGCGTCTGCCCCAGTAGAACACTGTTCTAAATTTACCCTGATGGTCCCACCTCTGATGACTGCCTCTGCCAGCTGCTGGAACCTGCCCCACAGGTCCTGCAAGGGCACAGGTCAGGCCTGTGTTTGTGTCTGCCACTGTTGCCCTGGCTTCCTTTAAGTATTTTCAGATAGCTAGGAGGAAAACAGTGGTGTCCTAGCTTCAAGCTATTATTTTGATTATTTTTTTTTTTCCTCAGTGCTGGGGTCAAACCTTTAGCTTGCTAGCAAACATTCTGTGGCTGAGATACACCTCCAACTCCTGGCTTAATTAGTTAACCTGATTTTGGCTGTTTTTCCTTCTTTAGGCTTTGGCTTAATAAAACTTGATTTGAAAACGAAGTCAGAGAATGGATTGGTAAGTCTCTCCACTTGCACGGGACGTTATATTGTCCCTTACCAGGAGTGGGTACTGTGGCCCGGGTGGCAGAGCCAAAAACAGTTGCCTGCTTGGATTGTGGCTGTTAGTGCTTGTCATCGAAGCGCTGTTCCATAGGTGGTCTGGGACTATAGTAGCTTTTAATGCTTTTTTTACCAGTTATTTTATGTTGTTTGAAATCAAAACTTCTGGCCTAATGTACTGTAGGTGTGTGCTGTACCCACTGATCTACCCTGATCCATCCTTGATGCTTCTTATTTTAAATTTGACCTCTCCTTCCCCCGCCCCCCTCTTATTTTGAGGTAGAGTCTTACTGTGTAGTAGCTCAGGCTGGCTTCAAGTCACAGAAACTCTCCTGCCTTAGTCTCTCATGTGCTTGGAGTATAAGATGTGAGCCATTACACCTAGCTTTGACCTAGGTTGTTTTGTTTCTTTATTTAAAGACTTAATTTATTTCTGTGCATGTGTGCGTGCCTGCAGGAGTTTGTGCACCATATGCATGCAGGAACCTGGGGAGGCCAAAGGAGGGCATTAGATTCCCTGGACTGGAATTACTTTTATAGGCCATTGTGAGCTGCACAATGGGTGCTAGGACTCGAACCCAGGTCCTCTATAAGAGCAGTAAGTGAGTGCTCTTAATTGCTGAACCATCTCTTCAGCCCCGCTGACCTGTTTTTGTTTTTTTTTTTTTGTTTTTTTTGTTTTTTTGTTTTTTGAAACAGGGTTTCTCTGTATAGCCTTGGCTGTCCTGGAACCCACTTTGTAAACCAGGCTAGCCTCGAACTCAGAAATCCTCTTGCCTCTGCCTCCCAAGCGCTGGGATTAAAGGCGTGCGCCACTGCTGCCTGGCTTTTTTTTTTTTTAATTACTTATTTATCTTTATTTTTTTTGAGACATTGTCTATCCACATGGCCCTGGTTGCCCTAGAACTCACTCTGTAGACTAGGCTGGCCTTGAACTCACAGAGCTCCACCTGTCTCTACCTGAGTGCTGAGATTAAAGGTGTATGGCACCACCTATGTTTGTAATGTTTCATTATTATTTAGGAAACATTTCTGGTGTTGATTGATACAGATACAGGTATCTAGCAATTGTTGGAGGGAAGGGGTGTGTTGCTCTGTCAGTAGTAGCTCCCTCTGAGGCTGGAGGCAACATGGAAGCTGGGTGGTTTCCTGTTCAGACTTTAGGGCCCCCAAGGGAAGAAGGAAGCTGTCTTCCAACAAAGACCTTTCCAGTAGGTTTCCTTGGGTAGCAGACCTCTCACTCCTCTGTATTTCCAGTATGTAATTGAACTGTAGAAGTAGTTCTGCCTGGACACGTTGGGGACTCTCTGTTGCTTAAGGGCCTGGACCAAGGGCAGACTGGACTGTAGGCTAAGGTCTCTATCTCTCTCTCCTTTAAGGAATTTACCAGCTCAGGCTCTGCCAACACGGAAACCACCAAAGTGAACGGCAGCCTGGAAACCAAGTACAGATGGACTGAGTATGGGCTGACGTTTACAGAGAAGTGGAACACAGACAACACCCTGGGCACTGAGATCACTGTGGAAGACCAGGTAAGAGCTCCCTGCCTGCTGGAAGTCCTGGCTCCTCTAGTTCCCATTGAGACATCCTGGGTCCTGTCTTTGGTTAACCTGTGCCACCTTTCTCTTATTTGCAGCTTGCTCGTGGACTGAAGCTCACCTTTGATTCGTCATTCTCGCCGAACACTGGGTAAGGTTCTCCTTACCCACGAGGATATTCTGAGATGTTATGGGCCCTGGAAGTCCATTACAGCAAAGGATTTTTGGGCTGACATCATGCCAAAGGTAGCCTCTTAGCTGGGAGGCTGGAGGGTGGAAGGAATCGTGTGGTCAGGACCAGCCAGGGGTATGTAGTGAGATTCTACATCAAAGAACAAAAAACCAACTAGGTAGCAACAACAGTAAGGCTGCCTTGGTCCAAGTGCTACATATTCTGGTCTGTCGTGGTGTTCTATCCAGGACATGAAGATACAACTGTTAAGGGACAATGCTGTAGCAAGCATTTAAAAAAAAAAAAGATTTATTTATTTTATGTATGTGAGTACACTGTAGCTGTGTAGAGAGTTGTGAGCCATCATGTGGTTGCTGGGAGTTGAACTCAGGACCCCTGCTCGATCTAGCTCTGCTTGCTCCAAGCCCCGCTCGCTCTGACCCAAAGATTTATTTATTATTATATGTAATTACACTGTAGCAGTTTTTAGACACACCAGAAGAGGGTGTCAGATCCCCTTACAGATGGCTGTGAGCCACCATGTGGTTGCTGGGATCTGAATCCAGGACCTACAGAAGAGCAGTCAGTGCTTTTAACCGCTGAGCCATCTCTCCAGCCCATTGCAAGCATTCTTAATTTAGGAAATGTATTTCTCTAGCAAATGGTTTTGTGTGTTCCTGTGCTCATTTGGAGACTGAAGGTGTCTGAGCTGGGATACTATTTGCCCCAAGGAACTTCCCTTTTCTTTTTGTCACAGGGTCTCCTATAGCTCAGACTGGCCTTGAACTTATTTTGTAGGCAAGGGTGACATTGAACTTCTGGTCCTCCTGCTTCTGTCTCTTAAGTCCTGGGATCATGGGCATGTGGTCCCATACCCACTTATGGGGTGGTAAGGATGGAAGCCAGGGCTTATGCAGTCCATTTGTGACGTATGCTACGTCTACACCGAGCTGTGTCTCCAGGGTTAAGGATTGTCCTTGGTAGTGGAGGACTCAGGCCAGTGTTTACTGCTAAGATCCCACAAAGCCACTGTGTGCCTGGCTGCAGGCCACGGGCTCTCTGTCCCAGCTGATCTGTTTCACATAAGGATGCCAGTCAATGAAAGTGGCCAAGGCTGAAGGGCAGAGGTGACATTTGGAATCAGGGGCTGACTGGTCACTGTTGCCAGCCTATTTTGTACATGTGGAGGGCTCTTCTCCCAGTTTTCTGAGACCCTGAGATCCTGAGAGCTTAACCACAAGGTGGCTCCTGGGGCTGCCAGGTCCTCCGGCCAGAAATAGTTTAGGCTTGTTGGTTATTGACACATCAGAGGACAAAGAGAGCAAGCTGGTCTGCCTCTCCTGAGTGCTCCACAGGGCAAAGAAGGAACTCTTCTTTGAGTTCAGGCTTTTACTAAGTTTCAAGCTTTGAGTTTTTGATTTGGCAGGTGTTTTGCTTGTTTGATTTCTTTTTTGTTTGTTCCTTTTTTTTTTTTTTTTTTTTTTTTGAGACAGGATTTTCTGTGTAATATCCCTGGCTGTCCTGGACTTGCTCTGTAGGCCTGGCTGGTCTCGAACTCAGAGATCTGCCAGGCTCTGCCTCCCTAGTGCTGGGATTATGGGATTAAAGGCATGAGCTAGCATTCCTGGCCTTTGGCAGGTCTTTAGCCTGGCAGTACATGTTCACCATCTCCCACCTTTTGCATCCATGGTTCAGCGGCATGTGCGTTTTTATCTTTTGTGATTCTGTGCTTTTTTTTTTTTTTTCTTTTCTTTTTTTATTGCCCACCTAAGCCTCTTCAGTGCTGGGATTAAAGGTATGAGCTGCCATGTGGGTGCTTGGAACTGAACCTTGGTTCTCTGCAAGAGCAGCAAGTGCTATCAACTGTTGAGTCATCTCTCCAGCCCCCTGAATTTAACCTTTTCTTTTGAAATAGTTTTAAAGTTTTTTTATAGGGAACTGTGATACAAGCAGTATGTAGAGCTCTCCTCTACTTCTCCCCTACCTCCCTCTGATGTTGAAGTTTTCTATCTGCCATCACATTATAACATACTATATAATATACAGCTATTCATTACATAATAATATTTCAGTCAAGCACCTATAGGACTGTGGCCTCTGAGATTATTACAGAGCTGAAAAATTCCTGTTGCTTATTGCCATCAAAACACAGTGCATTTATTGAGTCTGTCAAAATTGACATGAACACCACCCACTCTGTTATCTCCCCATAAATGTGGAGCAGGTATAATTTTGCTCATGTAACAGTATTTGGACCCAGTGTGTGCCTCTCTTGTGGACTCACTCCCTGTGTTCTTACCATTAGAGCATGTTTTTTTTTTTTGTTTTTTTTTTTATATAAAATATTTACTGTGAACCCACGTGCTATGTTACGTTTCCTGCCTTGGACATCTGTCTCTTGGGTACATGAGGAGGTCATGGTTGAGTGGTTAATCATGGTCATCTAGGTTTCTGTAAGTGCACCCTGTGATGTTTGCTTAATGACCAAATGGCCCAACGATGCAATTTTCAGAATGTGTCCCTGTCATTAAGCAATTGTGACTAACAAAGATCCATGCCATCAAGTGACCATTGGTACCACACTATTAACTGATGTCCTGCTGATATCATCTCTCTGGCCTGGAACCTAGTTCTGGATCCTCTATTGCATCAAGCTCTCAGGTCTCCTTTGTGGCCTCTCCCTGGGACACACTCTCCATCTTTCTCTGTCTCTCTCGACCCTGACATTTTTTGAAGAATTGCTGAGAGCTCTTTGCAGAGTGTCCTTCTGTTTGGATTGGTCTGATATTTCCTCCTGAGTGTATTCAGTTGCATCTTTTTGGCAGCTGAGGAAGCGGCACCTCAGTGTGCTGTCTGGAAGGCCACTATTGTGTGTCTTGGCCTGTGATACCAACCCTGATTATGCGGCTAAGGTGGCATCTGCTGGATCTCCGCTGTAAAGCTGTCAGTTTCCAGCTTTGTGCTTAGTAGCTGTGTTACGGGGAGATACTGAGACTGCAAATATTCTCTCTCATCACACTTTGGGTTACATGGAAGCATCCTTTGATGCTTGCCTGTGCAATTATTGGTAGGTGTTCCCTTCCTTCTTTTCTTGTTTCTTGAGACAGGGTTTCGTTCTGTGTAGCCCTGGCTCGATCTGTAGACCAGGCTGGCCTCGAACTCAGTGATCCTCTTGCCTCTGCCTCCCAAGTGCTGGGATTAAAGGTGTGAGTCACCAGGGAGCCATCATTCCTTTCTTACTTATGGGCTTTTACTGTAGGGAAGGGCAGTCCTACTCCTCCCTTAACCAGTTTTAGTTTTTATTTTGATGTATTATCTTTATATTTTGTCTATATATGTGCTTTGTCTACATATGTGTGTATGTATGTATGTATGTATACCGCTTATGTGCCTGATGCCTGTGAAGGTCAGAGGATGAGCCTGTAGTCCCTGGAACTGGAGTTACAGATGTGTGAGCCACCACGTGGGTCCTGGGAATGGAATTCATGTTTTCTGCAAGAGCAGCTAGTGCTCTTAACCACTGAACCATCCATCTCTCCATCCCTTTATTATCTGAAAAAAAAACACATACACATAGATATGTATATATGCACACACACACACACACACACACACACACACACAACATGCAGTTTCTTCTGTGTGTGTGTGTGACAGTGTATGTATGGACATCAGAGAACAACTTGGCAGGTTTGGTTTTTTTCCTTTTTCCATGCTAGTCCCAGGGATTCGCTCAGGTCATTAGGTTTGCCTGCAAGCACCTCTACCTCCTGAGCTATCTTGCCCGCCCCTAATCATTTTTGACTCATGGACACTTATTCTGTGAATTATATTCAGTTGCATCATTTAGACGGTGGCTCAGGCTGTGACAGTGTGGCACTCCTTCAGGTTGACATGTGTGGGCTCCTCTCACTGTCTTTGAGGCACCCTGTGTTTCTTGTTTTGGAGTTGTGTGAAGTTCATCTTAGGGTCTTTCTTCCCTGGTCCTTCTGTCAGCCATTTGTCCTAGGCGCCTTGGCGCCTTATGTTGGGAATGCTGTTTAAAGGCGGTGCTGAGGCCCTAGGTGTGTTGCAGATGAACTTTGATGACTTTGGCTCGCTGGGAATTAACACTGGCTTTCTGAAACTCTGGTGATACCGGGAAATCACTGACCACCCTGAGCCAAATGTAGGCACTACTGGATGGGACCGCAGGCCTTCCTTACGGATTAGCACCCACCCAGGAGTTGCCTTCTACAGATAGAGCCTGCTTGCTAACCATCAATCCGTGCTGTGTGTCTCTTGAGTGCTCGTCAAATTAGCACCACTCCTTAAGTAGCTAAAAAAAAATCCCAGCAATTTGAGACATTTGAGAAAGGAAAATCTCCATAGCTGTGCTCTGGGCAGATCGCAGGGGGAATCTGAGTCACTGCCCCTCCTCTGTCCATTTTCTTGGGATTCTTGGACCCTTAGCTAGAATCCTATGAGAATTGATGTGGGTGGTACCCACCATTGGTCAGAGGCTCTGCCACAGGCACCACACTTTGTGGTCAAGGGCAGCTTTTTGCTGGTTTTGTCTTTTGAGAGAAGGTCTCCTGTAGTCCAGTCTGGCCTTGAGTTTTTATGTGTCTGAGGCTGGCCTTGAACTCCTGATCCTCCTGCCTTCATGGCCAGGTGTGTGCCACTCATGTTTTATTGAGACAGGTCTGATTATGTAGCCCAGGCTGACCTCCAAGTTATGATCCTCTTACCTCTTTGGGAGTTGGCTCCCTCCTCCCTCCATCATGTGGGTCTGGGCGATTGAACTCAAGTTGTTAGGCTTGGTGGCAAGTGCCAGTACCTTAAGCCATATTACTGGCCCTAAACTAATTTTTTTTGATGTATTTTAGTCTATTGCCAATTCTTGTCTTACCGATGCTAACATTTCCCCATCTTTGAAGGCCTTGGGTGGAAACCTTATTTTAGCAATTAGATCTGTTGGCCCAATAATTCCTGCTAATCTCTGATAGCTTAAAGAGCCGCTTCAGGTTTACTTTGTATGTTTGCTGCCTTGGATCTGTAACTGGCCATTTCCCAAGAAACAGCAAGGCCTCTGGGTTTAGAGCCATGGTCTGAAAGCCGCAGATGAACCCTTAATGTCACTGGATAAGGCCAGGAATGGGCAACTATGTGTTGTCTTTTGGAGCTCTGAGTCCTGGTTTCTGTGGTTTAGGCTGAGAAGCAGTTGGCTAGGAAGTCATCTCTTTTGTAAGCCTGTGATGTAGTTCTAATTGTACTTGACAGATTTGATCTTAAAAAAATTTTTTTTATCTGGGCAGTGGTAGGTGGCCTTTAATCCCAGTACTTGGGAGGCAAACAGATCTCTGAGTTCAAGGCTAGCATGGCCTATAGAAAGAGTTCCAGGACAGTCAGGGCTGTTATACAGAGAAATCCTGTCTTGAAAAGCCAAAAAACAAAGATTTTTTTTTTTTAAATTCACTTGTGTGTATGTGGCCTATGTACACAGTGCCTCGGTGTGCTTGTGGGGGTCAAAGGAAAATCTCCGTGCTTCATTTTCTTAAAACAGGCTGGCTTCCTTCCTTCCTTCCTTTAAAAATACTGCATTTATTTTTATTTTATGTGCATTGGTGTTTGGCCTGTATGCATGTCCGAGTGAGGGTGTTGGATCCCCCTGGAACTATAGTTCCAGGCATGTATGAGCTGCCATATGGGTGCTGGGAATTGAACTGGGGTCCTGGAAGAGCAGCCAGTGCTCTTAACCATTGAGCCATCTCTCCAATCCGAGGCATAAGTTCTTTTGTTCACTGCCGTGTCCGTCGATCAGCCGGCTTTCAAGCTCCTGTCTCGCTCCCATCTTCTCATAGAGGTTTGCTGGGATCATGAAGGCTTCTGTTGTGCATATGGCCCTTTCTGGGTTCTAGGGCTTTGAACTCAGGTCTTTAGGCTTGTCTGGCAAGCACTTTACCCACTGAGCCATCTATTCAACCCAGTAGGTGCTCTCTTATTCTCTGGGGTTTGTTTTGGAAAAAAAGTTAGGCTATATAAATAAATATTGGTAGTTGACATAAATCCTTGCTGAGGGACAGTGGGTCTTGAGAAACAGCTGACAGACACTGAACTAACTGGGCTTCGATTTAAATGTGGGCTGGACCTGAGACCTGAAGGACTCAGGGTCCTCATCAGTATCCAGAACTCTTGAGTTGTGAACTCAGTGGGGTCTCACGACTATGGTGGCAAAAGGTCTCCTAGCATAGTCACTAGGCAAGGGAAAGACCCATTGTTTATTTTATGTGTATATTCCTGAGTGTATGACTATGTATCACATGTGAGGGGGAGGGGGAGGGGGGACCTGAAGGTGTCGGATGCCCAGGAACTGGAGTTACAGGTAGCTGGGAGCTGCCAGTGTGAATGCTTGAAACTGAATCTCAGTCTTCTGCACTCTTAACTCTGAGCCTGATCTCCAGCCCCGGGGTCCGCTCTTTCCAGCCTGATCTCCAGCCCCGGGGTCCGCTCTTTCCTTTTTCGCTGGCTACTGGGTGAACCACAAAGATGACCATCTCCCTCAAACTGCTGTGTGGGTAGCTTTGAGGTACATGCTTCTTTTCTTTTTTTTTAAAGATTTATTTATTATTATATGTAAGTACACTGTAGCTGTCTTCAGACACTCCAGAAGAGGGAGTCAGATCTCGTTACGGATGGTTGTTAGCCACCATGTGGTTGCTGGGATTTGAACTCTGGACCTTCGGAAGAGCAGTCGAGTGCTCTTACCCACTGAGCCATCTCACCAGCCCCACATGCTTCTTTTCTGTAGGTTTGGAAAACAGCTGAGAGGCCTAATAGATGCCTGTGTCAGGTTTTGGGTTAGCCGTGGGGAGAGGCTGGAAAAAGAACATGGTTGGCACTCACTTTTTGATCTCTTCCCATGGTGTACACAGTGCTGATGCGGCCTTTTTCAGACCGAATTTGAGCTCAGGAGAAGTTGTGTCCTGTTGGTGGCTTAGCAGGTGTTTAGGGACAACTGGCCACTGACCTCACTTCTATTTCCTGGCTTCTACACAAACTGGGAACAGGCAAAATGTTTACCGTTCTTGCATGATTGTATCGAGATGAGTTAGCTCGGCTTTAATACACTCTTCCTTTTCCCTTTAGGAAAAAAAATGCTAAAATCAAGACAGGGTACAAGAGGGAGCACATCAACCTCGGCTGTGACGTGGACTTTGACATCGCTGGGCCCTCGATCCGGGGCGCTCTGGTGCTTGGCTATGAGGGTTGGCTGGCTGGCTACCAGATGAATTTTGAGACCTCGAAGTCCCGAGTGACCCAGAGCAACTTCGCAGTTGGCTATAAGACGGATGAATTCCAGCTTCATACTAATGTGTAAGTGTATGTGGGGGGTTGTTTTAGTTGCTTTCCTGTTGCTGTGACAGAATACCACGACCAAGGCAACCCGTGAAAGAAAGTGTTTGGTTAGACCCACCGTTTTAGTGTGTTACAGTCTATGAGGGCAGCAGGAACCACTGAGAGCTCCCATTTTGATCCACAACCACAGGGCAGGCAGAAAGAGGGAACAGTGGGGGTGGTGGGAGACTTGTGAAACCTTCTCCAGCAAGGCCACACTTCCTAATCCTTCCCAAACAGTTTGAC
Organism: Mus musculus; assembly: GCF_000001635.26. Taxonomy (NCBI): domain Eukaryota; kingdom Metazoa; phylum Chordata; class Mammalia; order Rodentia; family Muridae; genus Mus; species Mus musculus. The sequence goes on from NC_000077.6 coordinate 52,384,345, forward strand.
CAACTGAAGACCAAGTATTCAAGTGCAGGCCATGAGTGTTTATGTGTGTGGCTAGGGTGGTGGCTTTTCTTTTCCTAAGTTTGGTTTTCAGTCATTTGGGTCAATGGGCCCCACGGCCTGTGAGCATTTTTGTTTCCCGTCACACTGAGGATAATCAGGCACTCATTCTCTCCATTAACTCGGTTAACAGCTTGCTGGACAGTGGGGTGCTGGGTGAAGGGCTGGCCTATAGGTTGGGGAGAGTCTGTGCGTGGTCTTGGAGGTTGAAGGACATTGATGACATGAGGTAACAATTTTAGTCATAAAGACAATCTGATTTGGGGCCGGAGGAAAGCTCAGCAGATGAGAACACTTGCTGAGAGGATAAACAGTTTGGATCCCAGCATTCCTGTCATGCATGGCTCACAACTCCCAGAAACTCTAGCTCCAGGGGGTCCATTGCTCTCCTCTGGGATTGGAAGGGGACATCCCCCCAGGCCCCATACATATAAAACTTTTTTTTTTTTTTGAAAAGTAACTTTACTTGGGTTAATTCGATGAAGTACTAACCTGTTCTTTCCACTAGAGGGCGCTAAGTAAATAGCTTCTTAAATTCAGACCAATAATGGTATTAGTCTAAACAAATACTTTTTCCATTAATAACAATTAAAAACATGTATATGTATGTATGTGTGTGTGTGGGGTCTGTCTGTCTGCTTGTCTGTCTTTCTGTCTGAACTCCTATGCCTCAGTGTAGGTGTGGAGGTTACATAACAACTTTCAGGGAGTCTGTTGTCTTCTTCCTCATCCAAACCACAGTGCTTGCCTTCCAAGGAAAGTGGCACAGAACTTTCTTGACCATTCTGGCTGTATCAGCTTCCCTCCTACCATCTTTGACACAACCATTAACCAAAGTGAATACACAAACACAGTAGACAGCAGAAAACTCTGTAGGAGTCTAATTTTCTAGTTTCTGCTTTCATTTGGAAAAAACAAAACAAAACAAAATGGTTTATTTTTGCTCACTGGTGTGTATGTGTGTGTGTGTATGTGTGTGTGTGTGTGTGTGTATCTGTGTGTGTGTGTGTCACATGTGTGCAGGTGCCCATGATGGCCAGAGGGGGTTCTGGATGCTCTAGAGCTGAGTTATGGGCAGTTGTGAGCTGCCTGATGTGGGTGCTGGGAGCTGAATTCAGAGCCTTTGGCAAAGCAGCGAGTACTCTTAACAGCTGGACATCTGTTGCTATGCTTACTCACAGGAATGACGGGACAGAGTTTGGTGGCTCCATTTACCAGAAGGTGAACAAGAAGTTGGAGACTGCTGTCAATCTCGCCTGGACTGCAGGAAACAGTAACACTCGCTTCGGAATAGCAGCCAAGTATCAGGTCGACCCTGATGCCTGCTTTTCGGTGGGTACCCGAGAATCACCCATCTCACACCAATTCTATGCTTCTGCTTAGACATTCTCTCACAGGGCAAAGACAAGTCTTGTGTTTGAGATACTTGAGACAGATACTTTTTACAAAGTCTCACTATATGGCCCTGGGTGGTCTGGAACTTACTCTGTAGACCTCACAGAGATCCACCTAGTCTGCCTCAGCAGCGCTGGGATTAAAGGTGTGCGCCACGATATTGACCTCCATGGCTTTTTGTTTTTGTTTTTTGTTTTTTGTTTGGTTTTTTTTTTTTTTTTTGAGACAGGGTTTCTCTGTGTAGCCCTGGCTGTCCTAGAACTCACTCTATAGACTAGAATGGCCTCAAACTCAGAGATCTGCCTGCTTCTGCTTCCTAAATGTTGGGACTAAAGGCATGTCAATTTTGCTTGACACCTGCAGTTTTTTTTTTAATTTACTTATTATTTATTTATTATATGTAAGTACACTGTAGCTGTCTTCAGACACTCCAGAAGAGGGCATCAGATCTCATTACGGACGGGTGGTTGTGAGCCACCATGTGGTTGCTGGGATTTGAACTTTGGACCTTTGGAAGAGCAGTTGGGTGCTCTTACCCCACTGAGCCATCTCACCAGCCCACCTGCATAGTTTTTATATCTTCAGAATTTTCACACTGGAGACGCTGAACGCTTATGGAGGTCGATTGGGTAGCTTCCTTAAAGGCACATAGCAAGTATGTGCTGGGACCTGGCTGTAAGTAGACCGCTCTGCTATTGAGCCTCTCTTACTTAAGTGTTTCACTCTTCCTCTCCTTTCCATTTGGTTTTCAGTCTCTACATCCACATTAAGACATCAATGGTCAGGATGATGTATTCCAGTGGTAGAGCCCTTGCCCAGCATGTCTGGGCTTCAGCCACATTTCTGGGAAGAACCCAAACAAACAGAAACAAGGCTGGGATGTAGCTCAGTTGGTAGAGTGCTTGCTTAGCATACAGAAAGCCTGTGCTCGGTCCCCAGAACTGCGGAAACAGCAGGCAGAAGGATCAGAAGCAGGCCATTCTTGCCTATGATGTAGCAAGAGTTCAAAGGCAACTTTGGGCTATATAGTGAGATCACATCTCTAAAAGAGACAAAACCAGGTGGCCTCTTGTCTTGCTTACCCCGTGGTACCCATCAGGGTTCCGGAATGGCTCAGGTTTTGTTGTGAGCCTATTTGAGCTGGCTTGTGTTATCACTCTGTAGGTGGCCACCTTTTTGAGGTGGGCTGAGGAAGTGTCATGCTGCAGAATGCTTCTGCTGGTTGGTGTGCCTCACAGAGAGTCTATTTTAAGTCTCCTGACCTGGGAACTGAGTGCTCTCAACATGAGGCATGCATATAAAACTGAAAGACAAAGGCTCTCCTTGTTGGGATGTTGGGAGCATAAAGGAACAGTTAGAAGGGACACGGCCTGCTGAGAGCCCTTCTTCTCCTCGCTCTGTCCTTCAAAGTTCACAGGAGCAGGAAAGCACACACACTTGCACATGACACATCTCATTGAGTTTTACCAGATGGCCATGAGCAGACAGGAACACAGTTCTGATACCTGTGACTTGCCTAAGATACTGTCACCAAGTTTGGAGGTACACCTGTGGGACAGTTTTCATGGGTGAGGAACACTGTCTTCCCTTGGACTTAATCTTTTTTTTTTTTTTTCCAGGCCAAAGTGAACAACTCTAGCCTGATTGGCTTAGGGTACACTCAGACCCTAAAACCAGGTATGTGTTGTTGCCCATGTGCAAAGCTCGTTCTCGGTTGCATTTTGCTGATGTCTGCTATTGCTGAGGGACATTATAAACGAGTATATATAAGCTTTTATAATTAAATGTTTATAAAGGAAGTTGTGAAGTCATTGTAAAAAGAAAAAGAGAGTCTGAGAAATAGAAAGCAGAAGGAACCTGTCTGGGCTAACTCACATCACAGCTCTAGTTATTTTCTCCTTTCCTTTCCCCAGTATGTGATATGTGATAGCTGCTTCCAGACTGTAGTCAAAACTAGCCTGTCAGTCATCCTCACGATGGAAAGACTAGGGTATAGGGATGTAGTGGGTCTTCTATGCATAGTTATTCCATCCTCTCACTGGTGTGTGAGGGCTGCAGAAATCCCACTCAAGGCTGACTATGTAATATGAAAATCAAGTTCTTCCAGGGAAAACCATCCCGTTTGATCTAAAATTACAAGTAAGCCCCAGGAAAAGAAGTTTATTGTTTTTTTTTTTGTGTGTGTGTGTGTGTGTGTGTGTGTATGCTCACGTGTTATGAAAGTGAATGTAAGACTCAGGCTGTTACAAGATAGGGTTTCCCTCCAAGGCAATACTGCTCAAGCAACTTACTGAGTTGGGGCAGCAGCGGATGGCACACTCATTGTAATGGGACTGCAGGAGGCTGGAAGGGAGGGGGATTCGGAAGTACGTTCCAGCAGGGTCTCTGCTCTGTGTGCCAGTGATGGCCGTTGCATGTGTTGATTCGAGGATAGCAGCAGGTCAGGTTGTATTACAGAGCACACCTTGAAGGGTCGCCTCGCTTGGCCACTGCTGACTGCACCTGGAACAGATTCTGACCTTGATTCTGACCTTGATGCTAACCTCTCTTCTCTTTCCTTTGTCTCTTGCCCCTTTCTCCCTCCTCCGTCCTCTGTCACCCCTCCCTCCCACACCTCTGTCTCAACTCCCCACAGGTATCAAACTGACGTTGTCAGCCCTGCTCGATGGCAAGAACGTCAATGCGGGTGGCCACAAGCTTGGCCTAGGACTGGAATTTCAAGCATAAATGAATATTGTACAATCGTTTAATTTTAAACTATTTTGCAGCATAGCTACCTTCAGAATTTAGTGTACCTTTTAATGTTGTATGTTGGGGATGCGAGAGTTGATAAATACCACGTTAGACCTCCAGGCTAAGGATGACTCGGCTTTAAGGTGTTTACCATTTCAGAGGTACAGCAGAAACCCCATTCCAGAAAGGGTCCTTTTTAGCTGTAGGCGTGGGTTGGGGAGGAGCCCCTGTAGAGATGCCAGGCTACAAGTGGAAAGCTGGGAACATGTGGGTCCTTTGTAAATCTGTATCCAGTCCCCAGATGAAATTGTGACTTCCCGAGCATCGAACCCTGGTGTCCAGATCCTATCTGCTCGGAAGCATGTACACACCTGCGTGAAAGGGATGTTTTTAGACTGATCCTCACACCCTGTTCCCATCGTGCCCTGTTCCCATCCTAGCCCATCACTTAACCTGTTTTACACCAAAAGTAGTCTTTAGGGTGTGGTTAGCTATTTCTTTTGTGCCATTTTAGGGTGGAGAGGGTGGGCGTGATGGAGCCAGTCATTCAGGACTTAATTCTTCCTTGTGTTGTGGTGTGGTTTTCTTTCTTCTTCTTCTTTTTTTTTTTTAATTCCTTCTTTCGCCATTGCACCAGAGTATGAAATAGCTTCCGGGTTCTCCGGCTCTGAGCTGGGCGGTGATTGTGGTCACACCCTGACAACACTAGGGATCTCAACTGACTCCTCTTGTAGCCTCACCACTATTTTTTAGCAGTTTAATGGGTACATTATAGAGTCTTCCATTTTGTGTGGAATTAGCTCCTCCCCTTCAAATGCTGTAATTAACATCACTTAAAATAAAACTTGAATAAAATACTGAAACCTCATCCTCTTGTTGTTTTTGTTAAAATACGAAATGGCCAGGGCATTGGTTTGGATTTGTGCTGTGCTCCTTTGTGGTGTCTATCAATAAATCTAACCTGATGGTAGAAAAGAACACTTGGGAGGCTGGAGAGGTGACTCGGGGGTTTATAGTGTTTCCTGCGCCTGTAGACCTGAAGCGCTCACAACTTCCTATAACTATGGGTTTGGGGTATCTGATTCCCTCTTCTGGTCTCCTTAGGTACCCACACACATGTGACGCACAAATAAAAATAAATCTTAAAAGCACTTAGGGTTGATGTAGTGGCACATCTCAGTACCTTGGAGATTAGCACAATGAGATCAGTGAGGAGGAAGGTTGCGGGGTTCAGGAGAGCCCACCCTTAGTTGAGGCACTGCTGGCATTGATGACTGTTGGGTGAGAGTCAGTTTTCTTTGGGGGTGTATGCAGCTGCCCCAGGAAGCTAGGGCCGCTGGCTGGATCTAAGGAGAACTGCAGTCAGTCACAGGCAGTTTGATGAGGGTAGTGGGAACGAACGGAACCAGGGTCATCGGCAAGAGCATCCAGCACTGTTGAACCACCACCGCCTCTTCCAATAATACATAATAATCTCACTGTTGTAGAAGGTGTGTCTGGTTGCTTTGCTCAGGTTTGAATGAGAATGTCCCCTTAGGCTCTGGCTTTTGAGTACTTGGTCTCTTGTAGGTGCAGTGTGGTAAGGCTTAGGGGGTGTGGCCTTGCCAGAGGAAGTACGTCACTGGTGGGTGGGCTCTGAAGTTTCGCAGCTTATGCTGCTCCTAGTTTGTACTCTCCAATTCTTGTTTGTGGTTTGATGCCTAGGCTTTCAGTTTGTCATTCCTGGTGCCAAGCCTGTCCGCTGCCACGCTTCCCGGCCTTGATGGTGATGGGCTGCTATCCCTCTGGAATTGGAAGCCAAGATGATTGCCTTGGTCACGGTGTTTTGTCACAGCAATAGGAAAGTAAACACAACTAGGCTGCACCTTCATTCAGCAAGAGACTTTGGGTCCTTTTCCAAGCCCACGAGGTTATGGTAGAATCCATTTGTTGTGAAACTGAGTCCCTTCTTGCTAGCTTGTTTCCCGACGACCACGCAGTACCTGGAGAGCCCCAGCATTTCTTACATTGTCTCCCGTCTGCGGTGTATGGAACAGAAAGACTCGCTGTTTAATCCTTACTAGGCTCCTGTTATCTAGGACCAACTCTGTCTCTATTACCGGCTCACGATTAGGCGAGGCTCCCCTTTATAAGGATAACTGCCATGAAAAGTAAGCTCACCACACTTATAACTCTCATTCGCAGGCTTTCCCTTGTGGGCCATGGGAGGGGGTCGTTTTGAAGTTTACTCTTGGTTTTTCAAGACAGGATTTTCCTGGGCAGTCCTGGAACTTGCCCTGAAGACCAGGTTGGACTCAGAGATTCACCTGCCTCTGCCTCTTAAGTGCTGAGGTTAAAGGTGTGCGCCACCACTGCCTGTCTTTTTTCTTTTCTTTTTTTTTTTTTTTTCTTTTTTTTTTGGTTTTTCGAGACAGGGTTTCTCTGTATAGCCCTGGCTGTCCTGGAACTCACTCTGTAGACCAGGGTGGCCTCGAACTCAGAAATCCACCTGCCTCTGCCTCCCGAGTGCTGGGATTAAAGGCGTGCGCCACCACGCCCGGCAAAAATTTGTAACGTCTTTTTTCTTTCCTTTTTTTTTTTTTTTTAGATTTATTTATTTATTATATGTAAGTACACTGTAGCTGTCTTCAGACACTCCAGAAGAGGGAGTCAGATCTCATTACAGATGGTTGTGAGCCATCATGTGGTTGCTGGGATTTGAACTCCGGACCTTCGGAGGAGCAGTCGGGTGCTCTTACCCACTGAGCCATCTCACCAGCCCCCCACCCTTTTTAAAAAAAAATATTTATTTATTTGATTTATTTTTATTCATAGCTGTCTTCAGACAGACAGATCCGTAGAGGGCATCAGATCCCATTACAGATGGTGGTGAGCCATCATGTGGTTGCTGGGAATTGAACTCAGGACCTCTGGAAGAGTAGTCAGTGCTCTTAACCACTGAGCCATCTCTCCAGCCTGCTTTTTTTTCTTTTTTTGAAGAAAGGTTTAATTGCTTCTATTTCACAGGTATGGATGTTTTGCCTGCATGTGTTTGTGAACCACATGCAGTCTGGGGCCTCCAGAGACCAGAAGAGGGAGTCAGATCCCCTGTGACTGGAGTTACAGATGCTTGTGAGCTGCCATGTAGAGCTGGGAACTGAACCTGGGACCTCTGGAAGAGCAGCCAGTGTCCTTAACCACTGAACCATCTCTGCAGCCCCCCTCTACTATTAACATTTTTTATGTTGTTTCTCCTTGTGTGTGCATGTGTGTTACAGAGAACAAGCGAGGGAGTCTCTTTCTTCCTAGTTTGTGGGTCCTGGGGATTGAACTCAGGTTGTTAGGCTCGGTGGCAAATGTGTTTACCTGTTGGGCTACCTCGAGATTTTTACTAAATCGTGAGTTCCTCCACGGAATAGGAATTCTACCCGCACACTCTTCAGCTTCTATAGGAAGTGAAGTGGAGACTTCTGGTTTCTTTGGAAAGTCAGTTATGTCAGCGTTTTGCTGGGGCACCCAGGTGAAAGGATGGTTTGCTGAAGCAGATACAGGTGGAAGGATGTTCTGCTATAGCAGACATGTGAAAGGACACATGAAGTTTAGAAGGAACATAAATCTGACCCCACGGACAGTGGGAGCTGGAGCATTGGTTTGCCTTGCTCTCCCTTGCTAGTTTTTGCTGACATCATGGATGCATTGGTTTGCCTTACACTGCATTGCTGTGCTTTGCATGCAGTGACTTCATAGAGAGAGGCTTGCAAAAGAAAGGTCCCTGCGGCTTCTTGAGGCTTCTGTGGCATGGGGCCAGTTGGTGAGCCTCACAGTTCCTTCTGGATTCAACTGCAGTTGCTGATTCCTGTGTGGTATCTGCTGAGTGGACTGGACTGAGAACAACAGAGACTGGAATCTCCCCAAAGAGCTATGACTAAACATAGCTTATCCTAATAGCCTTCCTTTTCCACTATCTCTGCTGGTTGGTGGGCTAAGAGGGGAGGTTGAACTCTTATTAAAGGAGGTTGAGAAAAATATATGCCTACAAGGAACATTCTTTTTTCTTGGCAGGATTCCTTTAAAAGAAAGAATTTTATTACTTTCTTTACTCTGTCTGGACATGTGTGGGCATACATTTGGAGTTCAGAGGACAGTTATTGGAACCATTTTCCCCCTATCTTTTTGTGAGTTCTATGGATGAAACTTAAGTTCAAGGTTGTGGCAAGTATCATCTGCTCTTGTGTGAGAGTTGAGGCTTGTTGGTCACATCGACAGCACTAGGTATGTATAGACGTGCAGCTAATTCTTGAGTGAGTGCTTAGGCTCTGACCAGAGACTTTAAAGAAAGTGGTTTCCCGGGGCTGGAGAGATGGCTCAGTGGTTAAGAGCAGTGACTGCTCTTCCAAAGGTCCCGAGTTCAAATCCCAGCAACCACATGGTGGTTCACAACCATCCTTAATGAAATCTGATGCCCTCTTCTGGAGTATCTGAGGACAGCTACAGTGTACTTACATATAATAAATAAATAAATCTTAAAAAAAAAAAAAAGAAAGAAAGTGGTTTCCCTGTCCATGTAGTTGAAGGCCAGGCATAGTGTAAAGTGTTGTGAAATGTATAAAAGACCCCCCTAAGTATGATGGGATGTCATTCACCAGGCACTTATTACATCATGCCTGCACACAGTCTGCAGTGTGTTAGATGGAATTTCACTGCAAAATGCCTTGAGTTCATAGTATCTCATTACTGAAAAGAACTCAGATGGGGCTGGATGCTTCAGCAGGTAGAGCACAAGATGTTCTTGCAGAGGACCTGGGATTGGTTCCCAACATCCACGAGGCTGCTCACAACTGTCTGCAACTCCCGTTCCAGGGCATCTGATGCCCGTTTCTAGTCTCTGATAACACTACTCCCATGCCTAAGCCTCGAAAGATGAGACATATACACAGACATGAAAAATAATCTGAAAAATGGACTCAGCTGATCCATCACTGAGGACAGAAGAACAAAGTAGATTAGGGAGGATGATAGAGGGTGTTGCAGAAGCCGATCAATTGAAAACCATCTCCAAAGAGGCAGAAGCTGGAATTGAGATTAGTCTTTGTAATGGTTTGTATAGGCTCAGCCCAGGGAGTGGCACTATTGGAAGGTGTGGCCCTGTTGGAGTAGGTGTGGCCTTGTTGGAGTAGGTGTGTCACTGTGGGTGTGGGCTTTAAGACCCTCATCCTAGGTGCCTGGAAGCCAGTATTCTGCTAACAGCTTTCAGATGAAGATGTAGAACTCTCAGCAACTCCTGCACCATGCCTGCCTGGATGCTGCTTTGATGATAATGGACTAAACATCTGAACCTATAAGCCAGCACCAATTAAATGTTGTCCTTATAAAAGTTGCCTTGGTTCGAAACACACACACACACACACACACACACACACACACACACACACACACACACACAAAGAGTGGCCTTGGTCATGGTGTCTGTTCAAAGCAGTAAAACCCTAACTAAAATAGTCTCTAAACACTGGTATTTTCTAGACTGGCAGAAAGCAAAGCTTTGGGGTGCTTGGAGGGACTGTACCTCTGCTAATCTGGAAGGTTTGGGCACCATTCCATGTACATGGGCTTTATGGCAGACTGTGAAATGAGGTAGATGAATGGCTTCTTGGTTTGTTTAACAGAATCTGTGTGCTTTTAAGATGTCTTGGGGTCAGAGAAATTGGCTTTGGGAAAACACAAGCTGTTTCTGGGGAGGGAATTGCAGAGACAGCAGTGAAGCTGTTGGGGGCACAATAAATGCCAACTGCTCATTTTACTGAAAATTAGTGAAATGAACATATATGAATTGAAATCTATAAGAAACATTCACACAACATACTCACAGATGGAAACTGTACCAAGGCTCTAGGCAAACTTTCTAAATTCACACTTCTCTTCTTTCTTTTTCTTTCTTTCTTTCTTTCTTTCTTTCTTTCTTTCTTTCTTTCTTTCTTTTTTCCTGTGTGTGTGGGCAGGGAAAGGGGGAGAAAGCATTTCTCTGTGTACCCCTGGCTGTCCTGGCACTCACTTTGTAGACCAGGCTGCCCTTGAACTCAGATATCCACCTGCCTCTGCCTCCCAAGGTTTATATTTTAGTGTTTCATCAAATATTTAACACTTCTCCGTAGTTAAGGGTGCATCAATAAACAAAGTAAGGTCAAGTTGGCCTTGGCAGGCTTGCTTTTGTGTGTGGGGCGCTGTAAGAGAGGATAATATTTAACCGGATGATAGTGTTATAAAAGAAAAGCAAGGAAATTGGCTAGAAAGTCAGAAGGAGACACTGGCATTGAGAATAGGTTCAAATGTTCCAAAGACATACGTCTATCACTTTTTACATTTTGTAAAACAAACCTCTCAGTATACAAAAATATAACCCAGCAAGTGGGAGGTGAAGGTGAAGGAGTTCAAGGTTATCCACTGGGTAGAAAGGGATTTTGAATGCCGGTGCCTGGCAAACACAGAAGTGGATGCTCACAGTCAGCTATTGGATGGAACACAGGGCCCCCAAAGGAAGAGCTAGAGAAAGTACCCAAGGAGCTAAAGGGGTCTGCAACCCTATAGGTAGAACAACAATATGAACTAACCAGTACCCCCGGAGCTTGTGTCTCTAGCTGCATATGTAGCATAAGATGGCCTAGTCGGCTCGGCCATCATTGGGAAGAGAGGCCCCTTGGTCTTGCAAACTTTATATGCCTCAGTACAGGGGAACGCCAGGGCCAAGAAGTGGGAGTGGGTGGGTAGGGGAGTGGGGGGGGATATGGGGGACTTTTGGGATAGCATTTGAAATGTAAATGAAGAAAATACCTAATTAAAAAATAAAATTAAAAAAAAAAGGAATTTTGAGGCCAGCCTGGGCCACTTGAGATCTTGTTTCAAAACCAAAACCAAAAGGGTGCTGGAGAAATTATTCAACAGTTTAGAGCAATTGTGCTTGTAGAGGACCAGGGTGTGGTTCCCAGGAGCCACATGGGGTGGCTCATAATCACAGCAACCTCCAGCTCCAGGGGAGTAGACGCCCTCTTCTGGCACTGGAGGGCATTTGAACTTACACACAATTTTACTCTTTCTTTATTGTTTCTTTAATGCTTATTTTATCATTATTATTTTTTGAGACAGGGTTTCTCTGTGTAGCCCTGGCTGTTCTATAATCGCTTTGTAGACCAGGCTGGACTCGAATTCACTTAGATTTACCTGCTTCTGCGTCCTGAGTGCTGAAACTAAAGATATGCACTATCACACCTGGCTAGTTTTAATTCAGAAATGATTGCTTGCATATATGTTTGTGTACCCCATATGCCTAATGCCTGTGGAGATCAAAAGAGGTCTTATAGTCAGATCCCCTGGAACTGGAGTTAGAGGTGGCTGTGAGCTGTTTAATCTGAGTGCTGGGAACCAAACCCAGTCCTTTGCAAGAGTAGCAAATGCTCTCAACAGCTGAACATTCTCTCCAGCTCCATATATATATATATAATCTTTCTTAAGTGTATTAAACTTGTGTGTAGTTGTTTTACTTATGAGTTTCTGCATCAGTTATACGTCTAGTGTTTGAGGATGCCTAAAGAGGGCACCGTATACCCTGGGACAGATGGGTGTGAGTCCTCACATACAGGGGTGCTTGGAATCGAACCCAGGAGCTCTGGGGGAATCAGCCAGTGCTCTTAAGCGATGACCCCTGAAATACATCTCAAAGATGACAACGATAAACCACAGAGCAAAACAAAAAACCACCAGTTGAAAATAAATCCGTCCCATTCGCCTTTTTTTTTTTTTTTTTTTTTAAGCACCCTTTTCTACACTCCCACGCTAACCTTTCGGGTTCAGAGATGCAACGTCATCACGCCGGGACGTAGCTGCTTCGGGAGTGCGCTTCGGACGCGTATCTGACGTCACCTCGCAGAACCTAGCAACAGCGCAGGCTCGGGGGCCGAGTCCGTTATGGCCGCCTCCGCCCTGGGCAGAATGTGCGGGGCTGCACGAGAGAAGCTGTCTCCCGGGCCGGGCGCCCGGGGCCTCGGGGCTCTGGCGCGATCTCTGGTGCTGGCGTTGCTGCTCGTGCCCGTCCTGTGCTCTGGTAATGAACGCAGGGAGACGGCGAGGGACCGGGTCGGGCCCGACGGGGACGGAGCGCCGCCGACTCACGGTGGTTCCCACCGGCCGAGTTCCCGCGCCCAGGGCTGGGCCCGAGTTGGGAAGCGCTCCCAGTGCGGTCTCCCCAGGCCTGAGAAGTGGGGTTGTGAGATTCAGAGACCCGAGTAGGTGGGCGGGGACGGGAAGTCCCCGTGTCGTGGACGGAGTCTCTGAGAATACACTCCCTGGAGGAAGGGCGCTCGGTGTGGAGGGGGGAGGTCCCCAAAATGGGGAGTACAGAGATCTCGCAGACTGGATAGGAAACAGGCCGAAGAGATAGTCGGAGTTGGGGAGAGTGATGTTAAGAGAGATGCTTGAGGTTAGAGGGACAAGCAAGGCTAGGCAAGTTTTTGTTTTGTTTTCCCCTTCGAAATGGTGAGGTCAGAGATAAAGATAGGGACAGCGACCCAGTGTTGGGACTGAATTGATTGACTGTTCCAGAGTGGAAGAGGGGAGGAGCTGTTTGTGGATTCCATCTCTGAGGTCTGAGAAGTTCTGGGGCTTTTGGTGTAGAGGCAGAGTCCGGGGACGCTGACCGGCTGAGGGCCTTGGAGGAGGAGTAGAGTTTAGAAACAAAGGGAGAGAGCGTGTCTGCGGCAGATGCCCTTCCTTGAGCTGAGGTTTTACCGAACGCCCTCTCGCCTCATTTGAGAAAAACTTTCTTTTCTTGCAGATGCTATAGCATAAATCAGGATATTAAAGCCGTTCTTGAAAGTGAAATCTGTAAACCGAGGCAGAGATTTAGCAGGAGAAACTGAGCATTGTTGAGTAGTCATATTTTTCTTTCTGTCCAGCGTGCAATCATTTTCTCCCCAAGTCTTTATTGATTTTTTTTTTCAGATGAAAACTTAATGTGAACTGGGGCTGACTTCCTTCTTTGCCCAGGGAGACTCTCCAGCCAATCACCCGTCCCTTTATTACAGTGCTGGGTTGCATACATAGTTTCCTTCCTCAGCAGCACTGAAAGCAGGCAGCTGACTGCCCTAACTGGAGGGTTTTGGAGTCTGTGGGAGGAAAGACTAGGTTTTCCAAGGCTCTTATATCTTGGGTAGAATGTAATGAGGATTTCCCTGGTGGATGCAGACATAATTTTGATCTTTAATCATCTAGAGCAACAGTCTGTAACTGCATCTTTAGGAGTAATCTGACACCTGTGGCTTCTTTGGGTACTGCACCTAAGTTTGTGTCTCACACACACACACACACACACACACACACACATTCTCTCTCTTTCTCTCTAAATGTTACCTTTATTTATTTATTTGAGACACGGTTTCTCTGTGTAGCCCTGCCTGTCTTGGAACTCACTCTGTAGACAAGGCTGGCCTGGAACTCAGAAATCCACCTGCCTCCGCCTCCCAAGTGCTGAGATTAAAGGCGTGCGCCACCACTGCCCGGCTGAATGTTACCTTTAAACTAGAGGTAGTACCAGTTAGGCAAGGGGTCTGAGCAGTCTCATTGATAGATACCTTTGTGGATGAAGCTTGGCCATGAAGTCCATTAAGCACAAGCAGTCTGACATCAGCTGTTCTGAGTTCTCTTTCCATCCAGCTGGGTCAGCATCGCGTCTGTTGTTTCATGTAAAGTCCTAGCTTATTTCCCTGTGCTGGACTTGTGTGTTCCTTCTAATTTTTTTTTTTTGACTTCCTTGGTGCTGGGTGTGGGCATTCATCAATGAAGAGGGATTCTGCCCAGCTGGGTCTCAGGGCCGAGCCCTTGAGGAAGTACAGTAGGTGCTGAGATGCTCTCTGGGGTGCAGTGCGCATCGCGATGGGATGAGGTTGGGTTGAGTGCATTTACTGCTCATTCACTCAATGTTGTGACTTTTTAAGTAGACAGTATGGGTCATTAGGAGATTAGGAAGTGGCCAAAGGTTGTTGACTTTGTAAAAAAAAATACATCTTTCTTTACATTTATTTAGTGTGTGTATAGGTATAGGACATTGGACAGTGGACAGCTTTTGGTTGGGAGTCAGTTCTTGCTTTCCACCATGTTGAGTTTCAAAGTACAAACTTCCTTATTTGCTGAGCTACCTCTCTGTCCCTCAGATAGGACCTTGTAGACAGTTGTTTGTTTGTTTGTTTTGTTTTAAAGTGTACCTGTGCAGTGGGGACACACACCTTAATCCCAGCATCCAGGAAGCAAAGGCAGGCAGATCTCTCTGAGTTTGAGGTCAGCCTGGTGTACAGAGAGAGTTCTGGGACAGTTAGGACTATAGACAGAGTGATCCTTTCTCAGAAAAAATAAATAAATAAAAGAGTGTGTGCATGTGTCTGTCTTCCTGCCTGTCGCCTGCCTGCCTGCCTGTGGGTGTGTGGTGGTGGTGCCAGTGGAGGCCAGAGCATTGATGACTTGCAGGCAGTTGTGAGCCACCCAATAGGGGTATTGGGAACAGAAATCTGATTCTCTGGAAAGCAGTATATCACCTTAGCTTCTGAGCCATCTCTCCAACCTGCTAAGGGAGTTTTTGAGTAGAGGAGTGGCCTCATGTCACTTCTGCATGATGCTGTGCTGAACGTGGGCAGTAGGGTTAGGGCAGAAGCAGGCAGATGAGTTACAAAAGCAGAGGTGATGGTGGCTCGAACCAGGCCTGGGCACTGAAGTGAAAAGCCTTCAGGTCTTGCTATGCTTGGTGCTAGGTATAGGCATTAGTGTGTGTGTGTGTGTGTGTGTATGTATGTATGTATGTGTGGTGGTGGTGGTGGTGGTGGTGGTGGTGGCGTCGAGTGTGAGTGTGGAGGTCAGAGGGAACTTAGGGTCCACTCTGTTCCCATCGTCCTTCTGTTCCACGTGGATTGTTTGCTTTCTTCACTTTTGAGTTTTGAGGTTCTTGATTTTAGGAACACGTCCTTTGTTGTTTATGGAGCTTGCAAACAGTCTTTGCACTGTAGCTGGTCTTTTTATCTTGGGAGGCTCTTTGACAGAGCAGAAGTTTCTCTTTCGAAGAATAGCAGTTACGAGTTTTTCCCTTTTACGCATTGTGCTTTTACTTTATTGGTAAAATTTTTTTTTTTTTTTTTTTTTTTTTTTGGTTTTTCCTGAGACAGGGTTTCTCTGGATAGCCTTGGCTGTCCTGGAAGTCACTCTGTAGACCAGGCTGGCCTCGAACTCAGAAATCCGCCTGCCTCTGCCTCCCGAGTGCTGGAATTAAAGGCGTGTGCCACCACGCCTGGCTTATTGGTAAAATTTAAGAACTTCTTTTCTAGTTCCAGACTGCAAATATTTTTCTCCTTTTTTTTTCTAGTTTTGTCCTTTAATATTTTATATTTTACTTGACTTATGCTTATTTTAATTTTTGTGTGAGGTGTGAAGCCTAGGCTCATCTGGCTTGGTAGCGTGTGGATTACCCTGATGGACTTGCAATATCATGTCAGGGTTACAGCCTAGAATAAACAGCAGCATCTTCTCCACATTCTCCCCGTCAGTTCTTTCTCGTTGTGGGTTGACCCCAGGACCTGCCGCACACAGCTGGCCCATTACTGCCCTGTGGCTGGCATGGAGAACCTTGGAAGACTTTAAAGGAACAGGGTTGGTTGCTCATTGTTTCAGGGGTTCCTGTCTATGGTTGCCTGGTGTGTCGCAGGAGGGGTCTGTGGTAGAGGGCGGTGCTTAGTGAGGCTTGAATGAGCAGAGTTCTGGTGATTTGTGGACATTCTGACGAATGGGAGTGTTGGGAGTTTGAGGGAGCTTCGGGGAGTTGGAAGGAAAATGGACTAGGAAATTAGCGTAACCACTAAGAGTTACACACTGGGTAGAAGCTTCCACACTGGATTTCAGATGAAATGAAAACAGTGGTATGGTTGTGTTTCCAGCTGTGGGCAGCTGTCTATTGCCCTTGGGGATAAAGAATTTGATTTAGCCTTTGCCAAACGAGGGAGACTCCATATGAGTGGGGAGACCATTAGCCATGGACGCAAGAGGGATTCGAGTGCTTGGCCACACCATTGACCTATGAGAAGGAGTTGGTAATAGTGGAGCTAGAGGCTGATGGGTAGTTGGGCTGACTCAGCAGAAGAGAGGTCATGGGCTTTGAAATAGAATAGCAGTTACCAGTTCCAAATAGGAGGTCTTCTCTGGATGAGACAGAACCCTGCAGTTAGGAGCTAAAGTCTTCTGATGAGGAGACCTGCCAGGTGTGGGAGATGTGTGCCCCCAAACCAGTGGCCCTTCTGGGGACGAATGGGAAATTGTGTGCGGAGCAGACCCTTCTGTCTGTGCAAGGGTGTGGGAGGGAAACCGGCTGTGGAGGAAAGGGCTGTAGGACCTGTGTGTTTGCAAGGGAATCAGATTTCTGTCACGACAACAGAGAAGCAGAGGAGAGATCTGCAGGGCTCAGGAGAGGGTTTTGTGTACTTATTTCTGCCCTTCCCAGTGCAGGTCCATTAGAGACCATCCAAAAAGGTAGGTAGGGGGAGACGAATT
The DNA here is from genome assembly GCF_000001635.26 of Mus musculus. Taxonomy (NCBI): domain Eukaryota; kingdom Metazoa; phylum Chordata; class Mammalia; order Rodentia; family Muridae; genus Mus; species Mus musculus. Next base: position 52,401,082 of record NC_000077.6, read on the forward strand.
TTTTTGTTGTTGTTTATTTTGGAAATAGGGTCTCCTGTAGTCCAGAGTGCCCTCAAAACTAGCTGTGTACTGCTAGCATACCAGGTGTGTGTTGCTATGCCTGGCTCTAATGTACTGTCTTTTAACATTTGTTTTTCTGATGCTAGGGATCAAACCTAGTGCCCCACTTATACCAGGCAACATCGTTAATTCTATTATCTTTATAAACTATTTCTTCTTCTCCTCCTTCTAAGATTTATTTGTAAGAGTATACTGTAGCTGTCTTCAGACACACCAGAAGTGGTCATCGGATCCCATTACAGATGGCTGTGAGCCACCATGTGGTTGCTGGGAATTGAACTCAGGACCTCTGGAAGAGCAGTCAGTGCTCTTAACTGCTGAGCCATCTCTCCAGCCCCCTAGTTTTCTTTGTTAGAAATTGTTTTTCTGGGAGACGTCTATCTAATTAAGACCCTCTACTCAGAGATTGACTACACTGTTCAGTTTAGCAGCTTTCCTCTGTGGACTGTCTCCATTGATTCTTCTGTTAGGTGGAGTTACTCTGTAAACAGTTTTAGCTGTACTTCAGTGAACTTCACTAAGGAGGTAGGGGCATAGGGCTGGAAGATTGTGCAAGCATTTGGCCTCGTTTCTTACCTGGGGCCTGCCTTCCCAACCTTTACACTGCTGTCACTAAGCTTTCAAGTTTCTGGTTCTTGTCCCTTAGAATTTTGGTGATATAAAAATTTTAAGAGTCTTCAAGTATCACTTAGAGATGCTGTCTACAGCTTGTTTGTAGCTTTGTATACTGGTTATATGCTTGAAACAAGATTTTTTTTAAGAGTAAAAGTCTAGCCTCTGGCAGCCCCAACAAACTAGGCACTGTTACCTATCTCCAGTGTTGCAAATTAGAGTCAAGGAATACTGAAAAGCAAATAATTAATGTGGCTATTTTGGGGAGAGAGAGAAACCGAGAAAGAGGTTTAGTGACCCCTAACCCCTATTTTTAGGAAGACCCTGACAGGAACTTTGAGCATGGGGCAGGGAGGGGGGCAAATGGTGCATAATTGAGCATCCGGTCAGGGTGTAGTCTGGGATTCTTATCTCTGGTTTGATTCTACAAGGTGGTCAGAAGTTCCTATTGCTGGAGGGGACATGGAGTTCTCAGGGGATGTACTCCAGTGCTGGGGTACACCCTCTCCCTGGTGGATTGCGACTCTGTTCTAGGAGGGCCTGTTCTTTGTAGAATCCAGGGTGCCGACAGGGTTAGGACAGTGGCTGGAAGGATGACACAGACCAGACAGACACTTTGACTGCTTACCATACCAGCCTGCAGAGGGAAGCAGGACACGGACAAAGTGAAGGCTTTTACCTGTCCTTTCTCGTGTTCTGGGCTCCTTTGAGGGTCAGTCAATTTGGGCAAAAGAAGTTTCTAAGTACCTGTTGTATACTATATTTATTTCCAGATTCTGTGTCGAGAGAGAGAGAGAGAGAGAGAGAGAGAGAGAGAGAGAGTGTGTGTGTGTGTGTGTGTATGTATGTATGTGTGTGTGTGTGTGTGTGTGTGTGTGTGTGTGTGTGTGATGTATGTGTACTAATTGTGTTTTGTGTCCCAAGGCCTCCCCCCTCTCTGTTCTGGCAATGAGATAGAGCCTGGACAGGGCCGGCTGAGTTCTGGTCTTTGACAAAGGGAGACAGTGCAGGTGGGGTGAGTGCTGTGTGGACTTTGAGGCTGACCTGAAAGCTGATGCTTGTTTATTCTTTGAGTGCTAGGCTGTTCAGGCCATTACTGAGCAAAACAATTATTACCAGAGATTAACTGACCAGGAAGAAATGGAATTGATTGCTAGCCATTGAAACTTAACTAGATCTTAAGAGAAAGCTGCAGGAATTTATTATATGGAAGAGAAATGCTCAGGAAAAAAATGGTAAATCCATTTTTCTCTTGTAAAGGTTAGCAATGTTGGGATGCTTTTGTTTTTCAGATAGATCAGAGAATCCTCCAAACAATGCTACCGTTTCTTCTCCAGTTGTGGTGACTGCGCCTGGAAACCACACCAGCCCTTCTGTTTCCCAGATCAGCACCACACTTAGCCCAGCCAGTGCAGAGAAAAGTGGGAGCAGCTCTGCGGCGCCCACCCCCACTGCTGCTCCGTCTGCGCCCGAGGAGGAGGCTGACAGCAATGAGGACCCCAGCATGGAGGAGGAGGACCTCCTGGCTCTCAACAGCTCCCCGGCCACAGGCAAGGACACCCTGGACAATGGCGACTACGGAGAGCCGGACTACGACTGGACCACCAACCCTAGAGATGAGGAGCCTGAAGACATCAACATTGCCATCAGCAAGGAGAGCAGGCGCTTCAGGGGCTTCCAGGACTCAGTGGAGGTCGTGAAGCTCCCGCCCCCCAACAGGGAGGATAGCCATTTCTTTTTTCATCTCCTTATTTTTGCTTTCTGTGCAGCTGTTGTGTATGTTACCTATCACAACAAAAGGAAGGTAAGTTGGGATTTTAGCCCTTTCTGTAATTCATTGTCTCGGCCACATTTGTATAAATTTTTTCAGTCAGTTTGAAAGTCCTGATAAATGTTAACATTTCTAATGAAGTTATGAGTCCGGTAATTAGAGAAATGAGGAATAATGAATGTCACATGTGCTTCTAGGAAAGTACTTGAATTTCTTTCATAATGAACTAAATCAAAGGCAGTGAGTTGTTTTTTTTTCAGACAGGGCCTCACTAAAGTAGCCTTGGCTGTCCTGGAACTCACTCTGTAGACCGTGCTGGCTGGAACTCACAGAGCTCCACTTGCCTCTGTCTCCCAAATGCTGGGGTCAGATGTGTGCCACTATGCCTGGCTTGTATTTCTTAATTTGGTAATGATGCTTCAGTGGGAATGTTTGTGGAGCAAGAGTATTAATTTAATTTATTATGCATTCACTAACTGACCTAACAATAATGTTATTTTCTGGCTACCAAGGATTGGGCTGGGGATGTGACTCCATTGGTAGTTCTTCCCTAGTGTACGTCAAGCTCTGGGCTCATTTCCCAGCATCACATAAACCTGACCATGCTAACACTTCTGTAAGCCCCGGTGAATCCCAGAGGATCAGAGATTCAGGGTTAGTCCTTGTCAGCTTTGACTTTGTACGGAGGGACAGGGCTATATTTTTAAGAACCCGCCTTAAAAAGAAAAGAAAAAAAAGGATCTTATATATAAGCAGAGGTAGTGCATGCTTGTAACCTTGTCTCTTGGGGAGTAGAGGCAGGTGGGTCACTGTTGCTCATGGCCAGCTTAGACTGTTTGGAACTGTGTCAAAGATAATTAGCTAGGCTGGAGAAATGGCTCAGTGGTTGAGAGCTCGGGCTGCTTTTGCAGAGGACTGGATTCCCCACACTCACGTGGTTGTTCGTACCCTGTAACTCTACTTCTGTGGAATCTGGTTATAAACACACAAACAACACTCCTCCCAAGCAACATGTTTAATGTAGAGAATGTAGAAATCTCAAGACTTTAGGAAAAAAGGAAAGTTTACGCTGTCACTCAGAGCATTAAAATATACCTTAAACGTATTATTGGTTCACAGGTACACATATACACACATTCCATAGTTTTTTACTGAACGTTATATAGAATTTTACATTTTGCTTTAAAATCTTAGGTAATTGTGGGTGTGGGGCCCTTGCCGTAGTCTTTGTGTGGAGGTCAGAGGACAGTTTTGTAGACTTGTTTTCCACCATGCTTGTGTGACAGTGTCTTTACTTGCTGAGTCATCTCAACAGCCCAATATCTTATTTATTTATTTATTATTGCTTATTTTGAATTGTGTGTGTGTGTGTGTGTGTGTGTGTGTGAGAACACATTGCCACCAGGGGCTGAGTTATAGGTGTGAGGTGCCTGAGGTGGGTGCTGGGCTCTGAACTTGGTCCTCTGTAAAAGCACTCACCAACTGCTGAGCCGCTTTTTCAGCTCCAGTAACTTGTGTTTTGCCAAACAAATTATGGATATTTCCCACAGCATATGGCCCTCATTTCATCTTTTATTTTTGAGATTATAATATATCATTTCCTCCCTCCTTATCCTTCTAGGTACCCCTCCTTGCTCTTTCAAATTCATGGTCTTTTTCATTAATTGTTGTTACATGTATATACATTCTTAAATATATACTTATATATGTTCTTGAATAGAAATATATATTTGCAGTGCTCCAGGGCAGGGGAACAGGGTGATCCTGAGTGTTGAGACCCTGCAGCGATCGGTGCTGAGAGGTTTCTAGGCCTGTGCTACCAGGAACTGGCCAAAAACTGGATTCCCCACAGCCAGCGTGAGGGGCACAGTGGGTGCCATAGGACTGGTATGGTCCTCAGACTGGCCGTTGACCCTGGACTGGTTGCCTCCCATCAACGGCAAGTTTAAGGATGATTAGGCCGCCCCTCCCCCACCACAGGCCTCGCTGGTGTCACGCTGCTGCCTTAGTAACAGCTTAGCCCTGTGGAGGATGCTGAGGAAGCCCACATCACTCCAGGGGCGTCTGCATTGATGGACTCTGGGGCTGCCTTGATGGGTGCAGCATTAAACCATGTTCTTACAGCTGGGGGTGGGGGAAACAGATATTCATCAGAATAACCTGCTTAGCATGCATGTCACTTGTATGTGCACTTTCAGGGCTGACCATTTATTTTTTTTATTTTATTTTATTTTTTAAAGATTTATTTATTTTTATTATATGTAAGTACACTGTAGCTGTCTTCAGACACTCTAGAAGAGGGAGTCAGATCTCATTACATATGGTTGTGAGCCACCATGTGGTTGCTGGGATTTGAACTTCGGACCTTCGGAAGAGCAGTCGGGTGCTCTTACCCACTGAGCCATCTCACCAGCCCCAGGGCTGACCATTTATATTAGGTAACCAAGTGGTGTGCTCTTCCCTTGAGCAGACGTTCTCAGCTCTCAGCATCCCTTAGTTGCCTGGATTCTTTGTGTAGGCTGAAGCCTCGTGAACTTTCCCTGTCCACTGTGGCATCGTAGCATATTATTTACAAATGTGGTTTAGGGAGCTGGAGAGATGGCTCAGAGGGTAAGAGCACCCGACTGCTCTTCCGAAGGTCCGAAGTTCAAATCCCAGCAACCACATGGTGGCTCACAACCATCAGTAAGGAGATTTGGTGATCTATTCTGGCCTGCAGGCATACATGCAGGCAGAACGCTGTCTACATAGTAAATAAATAAATCTTTAAAAAGTGTGGTTTAATATCTGCATAATTGATTGTGCTGTGTTCCTTCTGGATGGTTCGATGATTCCAAGTTTCAGTTCAGAGGTAGCACAATGACGATCATTTCTGTGCTCGAGTTAAAGGAAGCAGAAGCTAATGGGTGGGCGGGGGTACGGGGCGGTGTCACTGCAGCTGAGTGGTGGAGCCTTGGGGAGTTCTAGAGGGTACTCAAGCACAGTTGCTCCGTGTATACCCCCCCCCCCCCATCTATTGTCTCAAGGCTGAGCTCTTGGGACTTGCCTTGTCATTTAGGCTGTCTTCTTCCTCTCTGGGGCCTGAGAAAGGACAGAATGGTACAGTTACTGCTGTCAGAATGTCTTCCAGCCTCCAGTGTCGGTGAGCCAGTGACAGCAGCAGTCAGACCGCCAGAGGTGCCTGTTAACTGAGCTCAGTGCTGTTACTCAGGCTGTGGGCAAGTGGGATCCTAGTCTTCACCCCTCACCCACTGAGAGGCACTGTGTAGTCGTGACAACAAGCTTGAGAAGGGTGTCATCTTATTATTGCTAATATTAGTTTTTGTGTCCCAAAGCTTTAGCAAGGTCCTGCACTTGTTACAAAAACATTACTTGGTAAGTTTTTTCTAAGGCATGTCTAATTGTTTTGTTTTATTTCAGATTTTCCTCCTAGTTCAAAGCAGAAAGTGGCGTGATGGCTTGTGTTCCAAAACTGTGGAGTACCATCGTTTGGACCAGAACGTGAACGAGGCCATGCCTTCTCTGAAGATCACCAATGATTACATTTTCTAAAGCACTTGACTGGCATTTGCTTAGTATGCTGTTTTATTTGCTTAACTTTTCTATGATGTGCACATGTTTGCCACAGGGCAAGAGGTACTTAGCCGAGAAGGGGCACTCTATTTTGCCTTGGTGCTTTGAAAATTAACTGTCACAAACAAGGAGTATATGGCTTCTTTTTTCTTTCTTTTTAAAAAATCTTTCTTTAGAGCTAGATTCAATCAGGTGTCTGAAATGTGAGTTAAACATTACTTTATCCTTTGGTGTAGTTCTTATTATTTTCCATTTATTGTGCCTCTGGCAGCAGTGTTCCCTTTGAAAGGCCCATCCCAGAGCTCAGGCCCTGCGGGGTCAGCGCTGCTGGTTCTTATCACTTGCTGCCCCCCAGATGCTGTTTCCGGTCCTTTATTCTACGTCTCTAGTTGAGATAGGGCCCCACTCAGTAGTCCGGGCTGGCCTCAAACCGCCGGTCTTACTGCCTCAGCTTCTCAAGTGCTGGTACCACAGGTGTGGCAGTGCACCCACTTCCAAATCTCATATTTTCAAACACATTTTTTTTGTGTGTATGGTCCCCAATTTTAATGTACAAAGATATTGCAATACAATGCTTTGCTTTAAAATAACATTTCCCCCCTCTCTTTCAAAGCTGCTTTAAGGACAGTGAAGTGGGTTCAATTAGTGAAGGCACTTGCTGCCTACCCTGACAGCCTGAGTTCAGCCCCCAGGGCCTCCGTGGTAGAAGGCAATAATCTTAGAGGTTGTCCTCTGACCTCCACATGTGGACCATGGCATCTGTGCACCTATGCACATGCTTACACACATGGTAAATAAATGTAGTTAAAAAGAACCCACTTGGGGTGTTTTAGGCACTTGACACACACAGTGTAAGATGATGTAGTTGCTGCTTCATGGTCACGGTAAACTTGTGTAGGGATTCTGGCAAAAGAGACTGCAGTTCCCAGTGAGCACAGGTGAAATGTTAGGTAGATTCCAGGTTTGGTTTGGATTACTGAATGACGAGTAGGGTAGAAGCTGGTAGAGTATTTAACCCATGACCAGGGACTGTGTGTCAGCACTTGATTTTAGCATGAGCTCCAAGGTTCAGACGACAAGCAGAGTGTAAGACAGGTCAGAGGTTTCTCAGTTTGTTTCTTGATCACAGTAAGTTGGAGGAGACTCTAGAGCCCATTGTCACTTGCGTGAGACTGTGTCTTGGTCCTGCAGTTAAAGCAGTAATTGGGGAAAGTTCACACAGACCTGTTTAACAGTGACCTTCATTCAGACTTGCCTCCCTCCAGCCCCCAGCCACTGGGATTATTTGCCGTATTTCATGGTAGCCTGCCTTTTCAGAGTTGATCAGAATGTAAATGTGTGATTTGAATCATGCTTGGCTACCAAGCTTCTTTACAACTTTGCAGAAAGCATCGTCTTTACTGCGAGCTCAGTAAAGCCTGGGCGGGTAGGCGGGCCGGCAGCCACGCTCCCTGTGGACACGGAAGCAGCAGCGTTGACTTCCCCCGTCAGGGACAGTTGACTGTCCGAGGGAAGGGCACTGTGGTGAAATAAACCTGAACTGTTTTATTGCAGTAGTTTTTTTCATATCTGAAATTGTATTATTTAATATTTTGAATAAGATTTTAAGAAATAAATGGTAAAGGTATAAATCTGCTTCTGTTAGTGTGTTCTTTACAATGCTGACTTGAGTGCTTACAGAAGAGCTGTGCTGGCCGGGAGGAAGTGAGCCTCAGCCAGTTGTTCCTAGGCCTGCTCAGCCTCGGAGCTCGGAAGCCACTTACACTTCTGACTTGTTTTTAGAACCAGTTTGATACTGGGTCCTGACATCTGCTATCATTAGCATACCAGGATGGCAAGAAAGACTTGTAGGACATCACCGTGTACTTTCCAGGTTGGCTCCCTGTTATGTGTGAGCTGCCCAAATCAGGAGGGTCAGCCCCGGTGACCTGGGCCTCTCGCTGACCTCCTGCTGATGGTGTTCACTGTTGAAGGTGCTGCCTTAAATAGCCTCCTACTTGATCATACACAGTCAGAAAATGCTGCCAGGGTTTAGCAGGCACCTTAGCAGCTGGGCAAGGGGGCCCACAATCCACATTTGAACCTCGGCACTCTTGGATGAAGGACCCATGATCCACATTTAAATCGTGTAGTACTAAATGGGTCCCAGTGGATGCGACCTGCTTCCTCCCACACTGGCCTTCTGGAACCTCTGTCCTGGCTTGTCACTACTTAGCCCCTCTGTTCTTGCCAAGCAGGGGGGAGCAGCATTTATGTTTGTGTGGGGCCCTGTCTTGGTCTGTCTGTCTGTCTGTGTGTGTTATTTTTTGAGACAGGTTCTTGCCATGTGTGGCCATGCCTGGCTTGGGTGAGGTTTTCTTTGGGGTGAGGGGCCGTGCATATGGATCGTCCCAGGCTGAGCTTGAGAACAGGAAGTGACTGTTAGCGCCTCCCAGTCCCAGGCTGGCAGTTCCCACATTCCTTTAAGCTTTTAGATAAAGTAAGGAATTAGAAGCAAGGCAGCCCCTGGCTCCTTCCAGGATTATACAGTTGGCATCTAGTCCACCTCAGCGGCTAACACTCAGGGCACACCTCTCTGCTGGGTAGACGGAACCAGCCTGCAGAGTGACAACTGTCACAGTCCTACGGGAAGACAAAGGATCTGGTCAGAGTTCTCTCTGCTTTGAGCGTGCATGCATGTATATTTGCGCGTGCGTGCATGTGTGCATGCATCCATATGTGTATCTGTATGTTGAAGCTGTCCTTTGTTTTTTAGCTTGGTTTGATGCTGCAGCAGCTTGTACCCATTTTGGGTTCCCCATGAATTAGTTGAGACCTCTTTGCCCTGACCGGGCAGAGCCACAGTATACAGTGTAGCAGTCTTTAGCTTGAGTGCTTTTCACTTGGGAGGGAAAGTTGTCCAGACAGATGTTGGAGTTGGAGTGGGAGCTGTGCTGACTTCTCAGTAGCTCTGTGGGAACCAGCTGTCTGTGTTGCTGAGGTCTGGTTTGGGACAAGCAGTATTTTCTGCCTGAGGTGCCTTTAAACCCAGTGCTTCTCTAACCCTGTAAGAACCCAGATACACTTGCTACCTGCTTATGAATGGCTTTTAAAAGCCTTGCTCACAGCTCTAGTGTTTGGCTTAATATGGGGTTCTCAACCTGTGGGGTCAGGTAGGAAGGATTGAAAGATCCTTTCACAGGGGTCACTTAAGACCATCAGAAAATACAGATGTTGGGCTGGAGAGATGGCTCAGTGGTTAAGAGCACTGCTTGCTCATCCAGAGGTCCTGAGTTCAATCCCCAGCAACCACATGGTGGCTCACAATCATCTGTAGTGGGATCAGATGCCCTCTTCTGGTGTGTCTGATGACAGCTACAGTGTACTCATATAAATAAATAATTTTTTTGGGGGGGGGTTTGGTTTTTCAGGACAGGGTTTCTTTGTATAGCCCTGGCTGTCTTGGAACTCACTCTGTAGACCAGGCTGGCCTTGAACTCAGAAACTCGCCTGCCTCTGCCTCCCAAGTGCTGGGATTTAAGGCGTGCCCCACCACCGCCTGGCGCAAATAAATAAATCTTAACAACAACAACAGCAAAAAAGAAAACAAATGTTTATGATTAACAACAGTAGCAAAATCACAGTTACAAAGTAGCAACGAAAATAGTTTTATGGTTGGCAGGGTGTGTGTGTGAGGTGGAGGGAGGTCACCACAGCATGAAGAACTGTATTAAAGGGTCAGAGCCTTAGGAAGGTTGAGAACCACTGCTCTAATATATTTGTAGTGAGACCTAGTCTTGTTCTCTGTAGTTATGGTGAATTCTGAGGTCCTGACACCCTTCTTGCGGAGCTTTTTGTGCCACTCCCTGGTGCATAGGTGGATAGCTCTGGTACCCGAGACTCCCTAGGGAGGTAGCACCCTGGGTAGAAGCTATTGTGTGCCTTGGGCACAGACCTGGATTGGATTCCTTCTCTGGATCTGGCCTCTAGGCTGAGTCCTATTTGTAGTCGAGGGGAGAAGTGAACACGTTTCATGTCTGTTTCTTGGGGAAAAGAGAGGTATCTCAAGGGCTGGTTTAAATGTCCCATCCTTGCTGGAGCCAGTGTAGTCCTGCTCTGTGCTGGTCTTAGTTCATCTGTGAGGAATTCTGACTGAGGAAGGAATGGAGGGAAGGGCAGAGTGTGGCACTGGGTGGTCTTGAGCTGAGTTGTGTCTGTCAGCCTTGTACTTGGTGAGATTGGTAATTGAGTAGTTCTGAGACCTTTCAGGAACAGGAAATGGATTAATCTTTCCTAAAGGAGATTGTAGATGGAGAAGTTTCTTACCACGCCATTGGCCACAGAAGGGCCATCACAATCCTTGGACTCACCACAGTCCCCTGGGGTACTGTGCCAGGATAAGAGTGGTCTATAGTCCTGGGCTGCCTTCCAGCTCCCAGGGCCTGAGCCTTCTAGGCATGTGTGACCCTGCGAGGTGATAGGTGGTAGGGTTTCTAGAGCTCTCTAATTCATTCTCCATCCTTGTCCTTGTCCTGAAACAAGGCCAGGGCGCTAATGGGATGGAGGAGGGGAAGAGAGGAGAGGGGACACATACACACATGGACAGACAGACAGACATGCCTGCCCTTCTCCTAGGGGAGTGAGGACTGGACTAAGCATGACCCGGGCTGCAGAGTTGCTCTCAGGTGCACACTTTTGCCATCACTTGGGGAGACTTGTTATCCAGCTCAGCACTCTTTCGTTATTTGTAGTTCTTTGTCTAGGGTTGAGGCTCCATAAGATTGCCCATTCCACATTAGCATGTCTGTTTGTGTGTTCTTGTTTGTGACATGTTTTGGCAGCCATGTTGATGAGACTTCTCTTGACATTTCTAGGAGATACAACCTCACAGCAAACTATCTGTTCTCCTGGCTTTTACAACCTTTCTGCCCTATCTTAGGGTTTCTATTGCTATGAAGAGACACTGGTGGTTTGACTAGGTTTGATCCCCATAGACTCATGTGTTTGAATGCTTCGCCCATAGGGAGTGGCACTATTAGGAGGTGCCACAGCCTTGTTGGAGTAGGTGTGGCCTTGTAGGAGGAAGTGTATCGCTTGTGGAGATGGGTTTTGAGATATCATATATGAGCTCAAGCTGTACCCAGTGTGCAATTCCAGTGTCCTCTTAGCTGCCTTCAGATCAAAATATAGAACTCGTGGATCCTCCAGCATCATGTCTTCTTGCATTCCGCCATGCTTCCCACCACGATGATAATAGAACCTCTGAAACTGTAAGCCAGCCCCAAATAAATGCTTTTGTTTATAAGAGTTGCCTTGGTCATGGTGTCCTTTTCACAGCAATGGGAACCCTAACTAAGACAGACGCCATGACCATAGCAACTCTTAAAAAGGAAAACATTGAATTGGGGCTGGCTTCCAGGTTCAGAGGTTTAGTCCATTGTCAGCATGGCAGGAAGCATGGCAGCATGCAGGCAGACATGGTGCTGAACAAGGAGCTGAGAGTTCTGGACATCTGGATCTGCAGGCAGCAGGAAGAGAGTGTGAGTCGTTGGGTCTGACTTGAGCCTCTGAAACCTCAAAGTCCACACTCAGTGATCCACTTCCTCCAACAAGGCCATACCTCCTAACATTTTCAAAAAGTGCCACTTTCTATGAGCCTTTGGGAGCTATTTTCATTCAAACCAACACATGACTCTTTCCCCCCAATCATCCTTGAGCCTTAGGTAGAGGAGTTGTGTTACGGATGTTTTGGTTGCACTCAGCACAGGGAATCAGATGCCCTTGCTGGGTACCACACAGTCACCTGTTCTCTGAGTTTTGATCTGTTGTGGATTTTCTGTAATGGTCTCCATCTGTTGCTAGGATATGTTTCTTAAAAAGAGGGGCGGGACCTGTGCTTATCTGTGGGTATAAGGATAAATATTTAGAATGCAGCTAGGAATTGAGCTGGCTTGAGAAGTACATTTTCTTTACTGCAGAGCCATCTCCCAGCCCCCTTTACTGCTCTTTTGTTTAGTTCCTCGATCCATTATTGAAGTGGTCTATGAAAGTATTATTATGGATTTGTCTAGTTCTTATAAGTCTGTCGACAGTTTGCAGACATTCTGGGACTCTGTTGTTTGGTTCTCTTATATTGATAGTGGTTCTGTCTTGTATTCTTAATGTTTGAGGCACTTTGTTAGGGAAGAATAAATTCAAATAAGTAAAGAAAATGGCTTTTAGAAAGGATACAAGGTTGGGGCTGGAGAAATGGCTCATTGGCAGGTCTTCCGGGTTCAGTCCCCAGCATCCACATGGCTGCTGACAAGAGTCTGTAATTCCAGGTCCCGGGGATCAGATCCCCCCTCTGGACTCCACCAGGACTTTATGCCTATGGTGTACAGACGTGCAGTCAGGCAAAACACCCATACACATAAAATAAAAGTAATAGTTAAAGAGGTTCAGGCTTCTAATGCTGGTAACGCGTGAGAGTATTCAACCTGTCATTTATGGGGAACCTGAGTACTAAAGCCAGAGTGGTGGCTGGCAAGGTGGCTCAGCAGGCAGAAGAGGTTGCTGCCAACTCTGACAACTGGAGTTTGATTCAAGACCTGCCTGGTAGAAGAACTAACTCCCTAAAGTTATCCTCTGATCTTCATGTACATGCCACAGCATGCATTCCCCTTCACACACACACACACACACACACACACACACACACACACACACACACTCATATCTTATGTATACAATAAATAAATGCAATAAAAAGGAAAGCTACAGTGGAACACAAAACATCTTATCCAGTGGGGTAGGAGAGACAGCTCAGCAATTAAGAGCACCCACTGCTTTTGCAGAGGACCCAAGTTCAGTTCCCATCATCCACACGGCTGCTCAGAACTGTCAATAATTTCAGCTCCAGGGAATCTGGGAATCCAGGGAATGCCCTCATCTGGACTCTGCAGGCATCTGCGCACATACAGACAGACACACTTAGTTAGAAGAATATTTATAGTTAAAACAAGTCTAGGAGAACTCTAGCCAGTCCCATAGCACCCAGAGGAGGCTCCAGTTCCTAGCACTCTAGCACGCCCAGGATCTTAGGATCTTAGGATCAGGGGCGAGTAGAACACAACATCTGTTCCAACACCACTGGGCGCATCTGGGAACGGCAGGATCCAGCGGAGCAGGAACCTCGCCCAACCAGTGGCTCGGGTTCCTTCTGGTCTGCGCTAGTTTACCTTGGGTGTGAACTCTGTAGACAGTCCCACAGCACCCAGAGGAGGCTCAAAATTCCTGAACAGAACACCAATGGCTTATGGGTTAAGATCAAGAATTGACAAATGGGACCTCATAAAATTGCAAAGCTTCTGTAAGGCAAAGGACACTGTCAATAGGACAAAAAAGGCAACCAACAGATTGGGAAAAAATCTTTACCAATCCTACATCCGATAGAGGGCTGATATCCAGTATATACAAAGAACTCCAGAAGTTAGACTCCAGAGAATCAAATAACCCTATTAAGCACTTGAGAGGCAGAGGCAGGCAGATTTCTGAGTTTGAGGCCAGCCTGGTCTACAGAGTGAGTTCCAGGACAGCCAGGGCTATACAGAGAAACCCTGTCTCGAAAACAACCACCACCACAACAAACCAAAAACAAACAAACAAAAAACAAACAAAACCCCAAAAAACCAACCCCCCCAAACAAAAACAAAAAACCAAAAAACCCCAAATAACCCTATTAAAACTGGGGTACAGAGCTAAACAAAGAATTTTAAACTGAGGAATATTGAATGGCTAAGAAGCACCTAAAGAAATGTTCGACATCCTTAGTCATCAGGGAAATGCAAATCAAAACAACCCTGATATTCCACCTCACACCAATCAGAATGGTTAAAATAAAAAACTCAGGTGACAGCAGATGCTGGTGAGGATGTGGAGAAAGAGGAACACTCCTCCATTGCTGGTGGGATTGCAAGCTGGTACAACCACTCTGGAAATCAGTCTGGCGGTTCCTCAGAAAATTGGACATAGTACTACCTGAGGATCCAGCTATACCAGTCCTGGGCATATACCCAGAAGATGCTCCAACCTGTAATAAGGGTACATGCTCCACTATGTTCATAGCAGCCTTATTTATAATAGCCAGGAGCTGGAAAGAACCCAGATGTCCTTCAACAGAGGAATGGATACAGAAAATGTGGTACATTTGCACAATGGAGTACTACTCAGCTATTAAAAACGAAGAATTCATGAAATTCTTAGGCAAATGGTTAGAACTAGAAAATATCATCCTGAGTGGGGTAACCCAATTGCAAAAGAACTCACATGGTATGCACTCACTGATAAGTGGATATTAGCCCAAAAGCTCTAAATAATCAAGATAGAATTCACAGACCACATGAAGCTCAAGAAGAGGGAAGACCAATGTATGGGTACTTCGGTCCTTCTTAGAAGAACAAAATACTCACAGGAGCAAAAATGGAGATAAAGTGTAGAGCAGTGACTGAAGGAAAGGTGACCCAGAGACTGTCCCATCTGGGGATTCAACCCATATACAGTTACCAAACCCAGATACTACTGTGAATGCCAAGAAGTGCATGTTGACAGGAGCCTGATATGGCTGTCTCCCGAGAGGTCCTGCCAGAGCCTTATGAATACAGAGGCAGATGCTTGCAGCCAACCATTGGACTGAGCGTGGGGTCCCCAATAGAGGAGTTAGAGAAAGGACTGAAAGAGTTGAAGGGGTTTGCCACTCCATAGGAAGAACAACAATATCAACCAACCAGATTTCCCAGAACCCCCAGGGACTAAGCCATCAACAAAGGAGTACACATGGCTCCAGCTGCATATGTAACAGAGGATGGCCTTGTCATACATCAGTGGGAGGAGAGGTCTTTGACCCTATGAAAGCTCGATAGATGCCCCAGTGTAGGGGAATCAAGGGGCAGGGAGGTGGGAGTGGGTGGGTGTGTGGAGGAACACCCTCATAGAAGCAGGGGGAGGGAGGAAGGGATAGGATATTTCCAGGAGGAGGGGAAACTGGGAAAGGGGATAACATTTGAAATGTAAATAAAGAAAATATCCAATAAAAAAAATGGATCTGGGAAGATGCTCAGTGGTTAAGAGCACTGCCCACTCTTCCTGGGGGCTCAGGTTCCAATCTCAGCACCCACAGGGATGCTCACAAGCTTCTGTAACTCCAGTTTCAGGGGATCCAACACCCTCTTCTGGCTCCCGTGGCCACCAGCATGCCTGTGGTGCAGTCATACACTCAGGCAAACACTTGCACACATAAAAAAGTAAGTTAAAACATCTTTCAAAAAGGTTTACAAGGTTTGTGGCATATGCCTGTAATCCTAGTCTGTGGGAAGCTGAGGCTGGAGGATTAAGAGTTGAAGGCTATCTCGGGCCACATAGTAAAATGCTGTCTCAATTATAACAAGACGAGTTTCGGGCTGGCGAGATGGCTCAGTGATTAAGAGCACTGACTGCTCTTCCAGAGGTCCTGAGTTCAATTCAACTTACAGCAATCCTCCTGTCTCAGTATGCCACGTGCTGGGATTTATAGATGCCAGTCACCTTGAGCAGCTCTTTCAGCTTCTCAGTCATGGCGTTGTCTTCAGTTTCCTGAGTCTCGATGAATGTGATCGTGCAAGGGTCCCTTGCCTGGGATAAGTTGCTTTTCTTTGCTTCTTCATGGTCCTTGTGTTGTCACAGTTTGGGTCTCGTACACTGTGGCAGTGAGGGCCTCCCGGGGCCATCCTGCTTGGAGTTTGGTGAGCTGCTGCTGCTTTGTGGGTTCATGGTTTAATTTTCCTTCTGTTGCTGCTTTTCAGAACGGGTCTCTCTGTGTAGCCCTGGCTGTTCTGAAACTTGCTATGCAGACAGGCTGAACTCAAACGCACAGAGATTTTCCTGCTGCAGATGGTTCTTTATGTTCGTAGGCCAGTTTTTAGTCAACCTTCAAATGTTCCCTTTCTCCTTTTTGCCTTTCTAGTGCTGGGTTTCCTTAATACCTATATTGGGGTGCTTATTGGTGCCCCACATGGGTCCTGTAGGCTCTGTTCATTTTGTTTTTATTTATACTTTTTCTTTTTTGGTTTGATTTTTTGAGACTGAGTTTCTCTGTGTAGCTCTGGCTTTCCTGTTACTGGATCTGGCCTCAAACTCACAGAGATCCACCTGCCTCTGCCTTCCAAGTGCTGGGATTAAAGGTGTGTGTCATGACCTCCTGGCTTACTTGTTATTTTTATTATTGTTGTTGTCCTTCTTATTATTATTAAATTTGTTTGTTGCTGGGCAGTGATGGGCTAGCCTGGTCTACAGAGCAAGTTTCAGGTCGGCCAGGGCTACACAGAGAAGCCCTGTCTCAACAAACAAACAAACAAACAAACAAACAAACAAACAAAAATTGTGTTGATTTGTATGTGTGTATATATGTATGCATGCACATAGTGTGTGTGTGTGTGTGTGTGTGTGTGTGTGTGTGTGAATGCTGCACATGTGGAGATCAGAGGCAGCTCTGTGGAGTTGGTTTTTCTCTTCCACTTCTATGTGAGTTTCAAGGACCAAACTCGGGTTCCTAGGCTTGCATGGGAAGCACCTTTAACTGTGAGCCACTGCATTGGCCCCTATTTTATAATTGTTTAGGCAGAAGGGCCACACTCCATCACAGAGATCTCTCTCCTTCTCTTTCCACTTCCTCCCTTCTCGTCATCTCCCTTCCCTTTCTTCTGTTGAAGGAGGTACCCCAGACTGGCTTTCATGTAGTCAAAGTCATCTTTGAACTTCTGACTCTCCTGCCTCTGTCTTTACCTGCCGAGTGCTGACATTACAGGCACATGCTACCCGGCCTGGTTTATGCGGTGCTGGGGATCGAACCCAAGGCTCTGTGCATAGGAGGCAAATGCTCTACCAACTATGCTACATCCCCGGCTTCCCACCAACCCCTTTTTGCTGGTTGTTTCTTGATAAAACGAACCATGTGGTTGGAATTGACAGGCCTGAGGCAGAGCTAGCTGCTCTCCCTGGTTCCTTGGCTCAGTCAGGCTACCATTGATCCACCTGAACCATTGATCCATTGAACCTCATTAGGCTGCCTGGAGCCTGTGAGTGAGCTCTTGCGGTCATACTCCAAGCAAAGGCAGTTCTCCCCCATGACCTTTGGCAGCAAGATTATTGGGTCCCCGAAGTCATTGACCTTATTGTTGACTGTCAGTTTGTCTCTCCTTATATACCTAAGTCTGTCTGTTTACAGTGAGGAAGGCGAGGCTATCCTGCCGCTTGGCTGAGGGTGGACGGGAACACAGCCTTTTCTAAGGCCTTCTGGGATGCTTTATTTCTGAGTGTCTTTAACACATAAACCAGGCTCTTGGCTTTGGGCCTGCAGGCAGAGAGCCGTGTATCAACAGTGTTCCAGAAGAAGGGGCCCACAGGGATGTCTTTGAGCTTGTTAGGGAGGTGGCTCGGCCAAGCCAAACACCAGCATAGTGCCTGGCACTGAGACACACTGTACCTACAGTGTAAGGGAAGTTTGGCATCTCCTCCAGCCCCGGGAACCATAGGCAGCGCATTAATGCCTCAGACACTTAATCATCGCACACACTGAGCCCTGCCCTGGGCTGAGCTGCAGATACAGGGCAAGAGTGAGAGCAGAGTCTTCAAGACCTAGCACTTAAGCTGACCACTGGTCACATCTTAGCTCTGAAGGAAGTCAGGAAAAGCCTCACAGTGGACCCCTTTTCTCTTTTTTAGTTTTCTATTTTGTGTGCATTGGTGTTTGGCCTGCATGTATGGGTGTGTGAGGGTGTAGGACCCCTGCAACCGGAGCTACAAACAGTTGTGAGCCACCATGTAAGTGCTGGGAGTTGAACCTAGGTCCTCCAGAAGAGCAGCCAGTGCTCTTAACCTCTGAGACATTTCTCCAGCCCCTCCTTTTCTATCTTTGAAGAACATAAGGACCGAGTTGGAAAGGGGCCGCTGCCTTGAGGGGGCCCTGGTTAGCATCACCTGTTTCTCCCAACTCTGAAAATAGTCTCTGTTAGCTCAGACCTAAGCTGGGCACTGGTGGCACAGGCAGAGAGACAGGTGAAGCTCTGAGTTCAAGGCCAGCCTGGTCTATTGAGGGAGGTCTAGGACAGCCAGAACTACACAGAGAAATCCTGTTTCAAAAAACAAAACAATCCAAAAACAAAAACAAAACAAAAAAAAAAACAAAAAAACCCCAAAACTCCAGAACAAAACGAAAAAGCCTGACCTAGCTGTGTCTCCATAGCTGAAAAGAAGAAGGAGAAGCTTGGAGCGTTGGAGACTGGTTCTCTCCCTCCTCTTCCAGAAGAGCAGCTGTGTGAGCTCGAGGGGGTGGAGCCTGCTGGAGCACTGGGTGTGGTCCTTTAGATCACACCTCTGGGTTGCTCAGGGCCCCGCCCACCCTCTCTTCACAGCCTCTCAGCATCTTCAAAATCACCCAGTCTATCTCTGGGTTTCTTTCTTTTTTTTTTTTTTTTTCTGTAAGATTTATTTCTTAATTATACATCTCCCCCACATGTAAGGATGCACGTTTACATGAATGCAGGCATGAGAAGACATTGGATCCCCTAGGGCTGGCATTGCACATGAGCCACCTGGCTTGGGCCCTGGGAACCACACTCGGATCTTCTGCCGGAGCAGTACATGCCTCTAACCACTGAGCCATCTAGACCCCAGTGGGTAGGTTTCTAAGAAGTAGAAAGGGGTAGCTCTCTTTTTTTTTTGTGTCCTGAGCCCACTCACACTGGGACAGGAAATGGCATCGGGCCTGTGGTTCTTGTGCCTTTCTTTTCTCTGAAATTTCAGTTTCTGTTGAAGGGGGCAGGGGTCTCTGAGCAGTCCTTTGCCTCAGGCTCCAGGAAACTGCTAGGTTTGCAGAAACACGTGCTTGGCTTCTTCACTGTACCTTGTACGTACACCCCTGCCTTTCTTCCCTGGTCATGGTCTTTGAGCCCTTTGACTCTGGTATAAAAAAGGAAAAGCAGGCAGAGCTGTCATCTCAGAGTTGTTTTGGCCACAGCGGTGGATAAACCGTCAGTGTGGAACACACCTTGGTCATCCCTTGCCCGGCTGCCCATCCTTGCTCTCCGTGTCTCCTGCTGTGTCACCCAGCCCTCTCCATCACTAGGGGCAGGATGGTGTTAATATACACAGTGCCGTCCATGGGTGGGCTTAGATTTATCAGAAAACAGCTATTTATTTCTAGGGAGAAAGTATCTGTAAAAGGATAACCAGGATTATTGAAGATGACAGGGGCTCATGCATTAAAATTAAAGAAAAAAATCAGGTCTGGAGATTTCATCCCCAAAGCCTCTAAGTACAAATATCTGGACCTGGTGGAGTGTTGTGATTTCAGGATAGAACGGGTAACTGAACAGAGAGACCAGCATTGGCTCTACGAAGACAGAGAAAACTTTACCCAGAGTTCCAAGAGGCCGTGACCCGGGTGACGGCTGTAAGGCAAACTTCTCTCAGCACAGTGGGCATGGGTGCTGGCTTTGGAGAAGAACAGTGTTTTATTCATTGGCTTGGTGCATAAATCAAGGGAGCTGTTTGATATTGCCCACTAAAGCTCACCGGAAGGAAAAGAATCTGAGACTTCAGAGGGGGTGGGGAGAGATGGGGCAAGGCTTGAGATTTTTCAGACGCTTCCCCAGAAAAGGGAGAAGGGGGAAGGGGCTGGGGGCAGTTCCTAAATGTCTTGGGCTGGGGGAAGGTGTCAGCCAGTACTGGCCATGTGTACCTGACGTGTTTTTACAGCCTAGAGGTGACACTCGTAGTTAATGATTGTGCCCTAGTGGGCCTCTTTCCTGACTTGTCCTCTTGGCCCGCTTCTCTCTTTTGACGCAGCGAGAGGCACTTTTGATGTAATTGGGCCTTGAAACACCACTGTAATCACTTTGTGAGCTCCTTCAGCTTATTTTTAATTACAAGGTCTATTGCATTGTTAAATTATTAACTCTTGTCAATTACTTCTCGTGGTGTTTTCTTATCTCGATGGAGCCGAAAACAGCGAGGTCTTGGTGGCTCATTTGAGATTCAGCCCCTGTAGCTTAAGGCCAGTCAGGGGAGCTGGTGTCTCAGCGTGGGAGCCTTTGGGACTGCAGAGTCTGTTCTGGGAAATAGGCGGCAGGGCTGGCTAGAGCTAGCCCTGGAAGGGGAGGGGCCCACAGGGTATAGGCAACAGCTTCCCCATCCACCTCTAAGCAGAGACCATGCACATTTTCTTCAAACAAAAGTGGCACGTGTCCTTTTGGCTCCTCTGCCCAGGCTCAGACACTCTTCCCTTCAGGCTCGCCTGATCCTGGCCATTTCCCAAGCCTGGTCCAGGATCTCTTTCTCCTCGCCCTTCTCAGCTCAAACTCCATTGTCCCTTCTCTGATGCTCATGAGCGTTCATGACAAATAACTAAACAACAAACACTGAGCGCCTACTTGTGTAGTTGTCTAATGTCCACAAATACAGGTTCTCCTTGTCGTGTTAAGTTTGTCCAGCAGAGGGCAGTGTGACTACACCACAGAGCACACTTTCTCTATTTTTTTTTTTTTTTAGCATTTCCACCAGATCCTGGAATTGCTACTGGCTTTGACAGGGAACCCAAGTCTACACAGACAGGAGCTCAGAAGGAACCCCCACCTCCATCCTCACTTGCCCCAAACCTGGCATAAGCTTGGGATCCATCAATGTCCCTCAATTTGTCTTGAGTTCAGGCAGTGTTGTCCATGGCTCCACCGAGGGTGAAGGACAACTGTGGACTTGAACGTTGGTTTGGCCTCAGCTGATGATGTTGACCGACTTCATCAAGGGGACTTGGGGACTGCTTCCTTAGTGTGGTGGTTTGAATATGCTTGGCACATAGGGAGTGGTACTGTTAGGTGGTGTGACCTTTTTGGAGGAAGTGTGTCACTGTAAGGGTGGGCTTTGAGAGCCTCCTCCTAGCTGCCTGGGACACGGTCTTCTTCTGGTTGCCTTTAGAATAAGATGTAGAATCTCCAGCTCCTACAGTGCCATGCTTGTCATGTTTCCTGCCTTGATGATAACGGACTGAACCTCTGAACCAGTAAGTCAACCCCAATTAAATGTTGTCCTTTATAAGAGTTGCTTTGGTCATGGTGACTCTTCACAGCAATGCAGACCCTAAGTAAGACACTTAGAGATACACAGGGAGCCAGCAACCTGGCCAGAATCAAAGACTGAGAATGTGCCTAACCCCATGTGACCTTGGCACTGTGGCTTAGGGACAGGCATTTTGGGTGGCTGGGTCAGCGGGCAAGTCTAGGATGGCTAGGGTTGGTGAGGCTTGAAGCCCATGGGACAGTTCTGCCCTTTCCTAGAGCTGGGGATCCACAGTGCCCAGGTGCCATTTTAGAGATGAAGGGAATGAGTGTTGTTGGAATGTGGTGGTACCAGGTTCTGGCCACTCCGACCTGTGGGGAGGAGGCAGGACTCCGTATGACTGCCCTGTTCCCACCGGGTTCCAGGTGTGGGTCTGTGTGACAACATTGGAGCCTGTTCAGACTCTGAAGGCTGATGTATTTTTCCATGGGGAGAGGTTTTTGGTATCTGGGCCTGGGCAAAGATAATCTTGGCAAAGATAGCAGCAGTAGGGGGAGGAAGAGACATTTTTTTTTTCTTTAGCAGTATAGCTGCTGTAAGATGCCTGTGCACATAGAAATAACCCCTCACTCATGTTCTTGTAAATAACACCCATTAAACTTATTGTGTATCTCTCTCTCTCTCTCTCTCTCTCTCTCTCACACACACACACACACACACACACACACACACACGCCTTCGGGTATACGTGAGTTACACAGGAATGTACAGGTGGTGCATCCCCACCCCAAGTCTCTTGCAGACATTTGCCTCTCAGGGCCTGAGATGAACAGGAACAAGGATTCTCCATTCCTTGACCAGGAGGATCAACAGGAGCAGCAGCGTCTCTGGCTTATACGGATACCAATGCTAATGTGGCTCTCAGTACTAATGACCTGTTTCTCCAACTCCTCACTGTGGACAAGGCTCTTCACATGCGTTAAACAACTTCATTCTCATCAGGACCCTGCGACTACCCGAGTTAGCTCCCTGGAATCCAGATGGTGAAAGAGGAAAACCGGTTCCCACAAGTTGTTCTCTGACCGCAAGAATGCTGGGGTCTGCATGATAAATAATAAATAGGTACATAAATGCAAGAGCGAGGTTAAAAAGAGAACCCCGTGATGTAGGCAGCACACGAGACGTAACGTGCACAGCGGATGCTGTAGTGTGTGCAGTGGTCTTTCTTTTTGCAGCGCCTGTTGTGTAAGGCAACCTAAGCCGTGGAGAGGTTGCTTCAATGGAAGGTCTGTCAGGGATGGAGTTCTAGAGCCAGCACCTTGGGGGATGGGCTCTGCAGAGGCTGGCTGGCAAGCAGGAGACAAGCAAGGTCCTCAGGCGGGTTGCTGCCACCCACCCAATCTGAAAGGACGAGGAGCTTTGTCATCAAGCACAGCCATTCATACCACACTGACCTGTCCCCAGCTCCAGCTGATGTTTGGAAGGGGAGGAGTGGCTTTGTCCCTTAGGCCTGATGAGCTGTTCTGCTAGACTTAGCTCTGCTAGAATTCACTCCTTGTTATGCTGAGATGGTGCAACTGTAGCTGTCTTCAGACACACACCAGTAGAGTGTGCATCATATCCCATTACAGGAATCTGCTCACCGTCTCACAACTCATCGCTGATGGGGTTCCTGGCCCCCCACTCTGCTCCATTGTCTCCAAAACAGAGTCTGACTTGAGTTTGGACTTTGAAAAATATCTCCATAG
The DNA here is from genome assembly GCF_000001635.26 of Mus musculus. NCBI lineage: Eukaryota > Metazoa > Chordata > Mammalia > Rodentia > Muridae > Mus > Mus musculus. The sequence continues at coordinate 52,423,891 of NC_000077.6, forward strand.
GAATACAGTCCAGCAAGATCAGAAAGAGCAAGGCCATTTTGAAAAAAAAAAAATCCGGTTTAAGTCAGGCATAGTGGTGACACACAGCTAGAATCCTAGTACTCAGGAACATGAGGCAGGAGGATTGCTGTGAGTTTGAGGATAGTCTTGGCTACACAGTGAGTTACAGGCCAGCCTGGACTACAGTATAGCCTGTCTCAAAAGATACATAAAAAAATAAGATTTAAAGT